>NW_004524767.1:3428907-3434367 GCF_000260255.1 Octodon degus | reverse complement strand
TTTTTTTTTTTTTATTCAGTTTGGTAATTTGTATCTGTCTAGGAACATGTCCATTACTTCTATTTCTTTGATTCTGTAAAGATTTTTCAAATTAGCTAGTGAGGATCTTTTGAATTTTCACAGGATCTATAATAATTTTACTCTTTTCATTCCTTATTACTTGGATTTGAGTTTTTTCTTTCCTCTTTTTGATGAGGTTGGGTAGGGGTATATTAAATTTAGTTAATCTTTCAAAGAACCAGTTTTTTTTTTTTTTTTTTTTCAGAAGGCTCTACAGGGTGTTCAGGATCTCATTACTATATGGGACTCTTAGTGATTCTCCTGTTTAGAGCCTCCCAAGTGCTGGGATTGTAGGCTCACACCACCACGCCCAGTCTCAATCACCATCTCAGTGTGGTCTGGGGGATTGAACCCTTGGCCCTTGCTCTTGCCTTAATCCACTGAGCTATTTGGCCAGCCATAAAAATCAGATTTTTGATTCATTATTTTTTTGTATTGTTTCTTTCTCTCAATTGCATTAATTTCTGCTCTAATCTTTATTATTTCCTCCCATCTTTGGGCTTTGTGCTTGATATGTTCTTCTTTTTCTAGAAGCTTGAGGTGCAGCCTTAAAGCCTTATTTGTTCTTGTTCTGTTTTCCTAATGTGTGAGATCACCACTAAAAATTTGTCTCAGAGAACTACTTTCCTTGAATCCCACAAATTCCAGTAAGTAGTGTTTGAATTTCATTGGATTGTAAATATTGTTTAATTTCTCATTTACTTTCATCTATAACCCATTGTTTGCTGAGGAGGGTGTTATTTAATTTCCAAATGTTTATGGGGTTTTTGTCATTTCTTTTGTTGCTAATTTCCAGTTTCATTGCACTGTGGTCATATAATAAGAATGCCATAATTTCTATTTTCTTGCATTTACTTAAATATGATCTATTTACTCATATGTGCTCTATTTTAGAGAATGTCCCATGTGCAGCTGAAAAGAATGTTTATTCAGATGTTTTGGGGTGAAACACTCTGCATATGTCCAATAAGTCCATTTGTTCAAAGGTTTGATTTAGTTCTGCTACCTCTTTGCTAATGTTTTGTCTGCTAGACCTATTCTTTTTTGAGATAAGGTATTGCTAAGGTCCCCTGTTAAGATTGTGATTTTGGTTATTAGATTTTTTCATGTCCATTAATGTTTTTCTTTTGCAGTTCAGTGCTCCTATATTTGGTGCATAAATATTTATGACTGTTATCTCCTCACTTGAAGTTTTCCCCTAACCATTATATAATGACTTTCTTTATCTCATTTGATCATTTTTGATTTGAAGCTCAGTTTGTCTATGAACATTATAGCTATCCTTGTTTTTTTTTTGTTTTTTTTCTGAAGTCCTGGAATGTGTAGTATTGTTTTCTATCTTTTGACTTTCAACCTATGCCTTTCTTTATGGGCTAAATATGTTTCTTGTATACAGCTTCTAATTGCATTTTGTTTTTTATTTCTTTTAATTGGTAAATGGAGTCCAACTATGTTGGTGGTTATAATTGATAAGTATTGACTTATGTTAATCATGTTATTTTCCTGTTGTTGACTCCCTATTTTTCTCTTGTATTTAATTGTTTGCCTTATTTGGTGAATTCTTTTGTTATCTTTCTTGGAATTATGTTCTAGTTGATACCTTTCTAGAATATCATTTAGTGCTCTATGTAGGGATAGTTTGGTCATCATGAATTTCTTTAGTTTTTCTTTATTATAGAAGTATTTCACTCCTCCATTAAACTTGAAAGAGAAGTTTGCAGTGTGTATCAGTCTGGGTTGGCATTTGTTTACTTATAGGACTTGAGATACTTTGCTACATTCTATTTTTGACTTGATGGTTTATAAGGAGAAATCTGCTCTTATTCTGATGAGTTTTCCTTTAAATGTGATCTGTTTCGTTACTCTAGCAGCTTTTAGTATGTTGCTCTTATGATGAATTTCTGGAATTTTGATTATTGTATATCTGGGTGTAGTTTTATTTGGGTTGAGTTCCCATTGTTTCCCCATATATGGGAAATTTTCCGCTATTATTCCTGCCCATATTCTTTCTGTGTCATTTCGCTGGCTCCTTCCTTTTCATTGATGCCTAATAGTCTTATGTTGTTCAACTTTGCATTGTCTTGCAGCTGTCAAATTATTATTTCCTGAATTCTTGTTGTTTTTAAGAGATGTTTCCTTTCCTGTCCATTACCTGCAAGACTAAGGTCTGAAAGTCTATCTGCATTTTCCTTCAAATGGTTTTGTCAACTTTTAATGAGATTTTTAATTTCCTATATATATTTCTTTGAATCTGTTTCATGCATTCGGTTTCTTTCTTATATTCTTCATTCAGAGTTTCCATCATTTTTGTATTATGTTTTTTAAAATCAGTGTCTTCTTTAGAAATGCTTATTATTTCTTTCATTATAGTTATCATTTCTTTCATTACCTGGATGATTATTTCTGATTTGATTTCCTTTGTGCCCTTCTGCAGTTGTTTCTTTACTTCAGTTGCTATAGTTTCAGAGATTTCAGGAGTGTGACTTCCAATTTTATCTGTACTGATTTCCCCTGGGTTTGTTCTAAGTGGGATTAGGACCTGAGATTTCATTTTACTCCTTCTTTTTGTCTTTCAAAGGACACTCTTGGAGCTGGCCAAATAGCTCAGTGGATTAAAGTGTCTATAAGCTGATGCAGGCACCAAGGGTTTGATCCCCCAGCCTGCCATCCTGGCTCCACCCCTGGGGTGCACTAAGATGGCAATGGAAACTGGGCATAGTGGCACATGCCTATAATCCCAGCTTTTGGGAGGCTGTAAAAAGGTGGATTACCATGAGTCTGATCTAGTAGAGAGACCCTGAACACGCTATAGACCCTTCCCTAAAATAAAAAAAAAAAAAAACAAAAAACAAACCTCTTGGTAGCTGTATCATTGCAATCAGAACCTCTCTTTAAAGTGTTTGTTCTCTTTTGGTATCTCTCTTGTGTCAGAGGTTCTTGTTTTGTGCATGTGCCAAGAATTTTTCTTCTCCATTGACTGAGAGTAAGATATGAGTTTCTGTTTGGCACTGTCCTACATCCTTTGGTAAAAGGCTTGATAAGATTATTACTCAATCACCTCCCAATATTATTAACTGAGGGAGAACATCTCATTAAGGCAGATATGGTATTGTATTTACAGTAGTCCAATTATCAATAATAATATCAGCTAGTGAAATTTAGAAATTGACAAACTTTTGTAATTAATGGTTTTTTACTTTAGACCATAGGAGCAAACTTTATATCTGTATAACAAAGCAGTTCTTGAATTGGGAATTTGTATTTATATTATTTCCCCTGAGTTCCATCTGGGCTCCTCTCCTGGAAACTGCCTGAGTTTTCCAGGCAGACTAGTTCACCCAGTTTACCTCATGCCACCTCTATGCTATTTTAATCCTCAGCTTAGGTCTTGGTCTCAGCCTGGACCATACTGGACCTAGCGCTATGTCTCAGCTCACCAGGTCTAGGGCTACTGGGTAGCCCAGCTGAAGTGGACTAGAGGCTGCTTCTGGCTCTGTCCAGCTGAAGTGGACTAGAGGCTTTGCCCACCTGGCTAGCTGCTTGGCTGGTGGCAGCTACCAGCTGCACCCTGTTGAAGTGGATCAGTGGCTGAGGCCCGCTGGCTAAAATGCACTGTTTAGATAAATAGTTCATGATTGTTACCTATGATCGCTGCATTGTACAGTGCCACACAAGAGCTCCTTGCTTCTATCTGTTACTTAGTATTTATTGGTCAGCATTTCCCACTCTTTCCTCCCCATTACATTCTTTAATTATCACTATTCAACGCTCAACTTCTCTGAGATCAGTGTTTTAATACTTTACATGTAAATAAGATCATGCAATACTTGTCTTTCTGTGTCTGCCTTATTTCACTTGATGGTTTGTGGTTTCATCCATGTCTCAAATGACAGAATTTCCTATATTTTTATGGTCAAATAGTATCCCTTTGTGCACGTGTGCCAAGTTTTCTTTATAAGTTCATCATGTGATAGACACAAGTTGTAAGAGAAGGAAGCATACCGTGTGCCCATCTACAAATCCAATGTTTTGATAATAAAAAAATTAGTAAAAGGATATTTTAAGAGAACTATCAATCGGTATCACTCATGTGCATAGACCCCAAAATTATTAATACAAGTTTAGTGAACTTAATCTCAACAAAATACAAAACAGATTAATGCATTATATATGACTCAGTGAAATTTACCTCTGAAAAATAAGATTCATGGTTGGCTATCAACATAACTTACTCTACAGGTGAAACAGTAGCAATAACATGATCCTCTCAATAGAGGAAAATATTTCAAAAGATTAAAAACCCTTTTATAAATTCAATAACTATTGTGGAAAAACCTCCCAATAGACTAGAAGTAGAAGGAAATTTTCTCAATCTGATATTAGCATATATCATTACCACAGCTAATAGAATTCCTAAATGTGAAAGACCAACTATCTTTCAGGCAGATAAAGAACACAAAAATATTTCCTATTAACATTTCTCTTGACAGCTACATAGGAGATTTTCACTTGTGCAATATGACATCCTCATGTTGTGTGAAACCAATATAGGGAAAAGAAAAAGCATTTGTGTTAGGAAGGATTAAATTTTTGCATGGGTGATGTAATCATCTACAGAGACAATCCTACAGAGCATACAAAACAAATCTATAGTAAATCATATTATCAAAGTTTTAGACTACCAAACTAAACTACAAAAAATCATTTATACTTCTCTACTTTTTAAATTGTGTGTCAAATTTATTTCACTTAAAATCATTTTTTTTTGATGTTTAGATTTATTCAGGGGAACTGGTGACTGACAGAAAAATGTACAACTTAATATATTGATACTGACCATAAGGAAATATCTGAGTCTAATTTTGTTATGTTTTTTTTTTTTGGTTGGACAGTTTCAATAATTAACACATTGCATACATTCACCCTAGTGCTTAATTGCTGTACAAGATGCGGACATGATATCCTATTTACAAATGCTATTAGAACAAATCCCTCTATTCATTAAGAGAATGTAACCATATATCTATCCTAACCACTACGACTACACAGATACAAAATGGACATTCATTTGTTTCCCCCTTTTTTTAAAGTTTCGTTATTTGAATATTATAGGTGTGTAAACTCAGCAAAATATTCTAAAATCAGCCTTTTTTTTTTTTTAAAAAAAAAACCTTTTACTTAATTATTTGGTACAGGGTCTCACTATGCAGCTCAGACTATCCATGATCCTTGTGTCTCAGCCTGCCCAGCACTGGGATTACAGGTGTGCACCACCACCTCAGTTTGGGTGGCCTTCACAGTGTGCCCTGGGTTCCAGGCCTGGCATAGTATGTGGTACCAAGGATTGAACCAGGTGTTAGTGCTTGCCAGGTGGGCACTTAAAGTGTCAAGCTATCACCC
>NW_004524767.1:3420501-3423094 GCF_000260255.1 Octodon degus | reverse complement strand
ATTTCTGCTCTAATCTTTATGATTTCTTCCCATCTTTGGGCTCTGGGTTTGGTTTGCTCTTCCTTTTCTGTTTGTTGAAGGTGCAGCATTAGAGTGTTTATTTGTTCCCATTCTGATTTCCTCATGTGTGAGTTCACAGCTATGAATATTCCTCTGAGAACTGCTTTCATTGTATTCCATAAATTCTGATAAGTTGTGCTTGAATTTTCATTGAACTGTAGATATTTTTGTATTTCTTGTTTAATTTCATCTGTGACCCATTGGTTGCTGAGTAGGGTGTTATTTAATTTCCATGTATTTAAGAATTTTTTTTTCTGTTTTCTTTAGTCATTTATTTCCAGTTTCATTACACTTTGGTCAGTTAATATGCATGGGATAATTTCTGTTTTCTTGCATATACTTAAGCCTGACCTATGGACCAAGACATGGTCTATTTTATAAAGTGACCTATGTACAGTTGAGAAAAATTTATATTCAGCTGTGTTTGGGTGGAACACTCTGTATATGTCCACAAAGTCCATTTGTTTCAAACTCTGGTTCAGTTCTGTTATTTCTTTGCTATTTTTTTTTGTCTGATTGACCTTTCTTTTTGGGATAAGTGGTGTTGAGGTCTCCTGTTAAGATTGTGGTATTGGATATTAGATTTTTCATGTCCATTTTGATTTATTTTATAAAGTTGGGAGCTCCAGTGTTTGGTGTGTACATATTTATGAGTGTTACCTCTTCCTCTTGAACTTTCCCCTAACCAGTAAGTGGCCTTCTTTATTTTGTTTGATCATTGTTGGTTTGAAGTTTAGACTGTCTGAGAATAGGAATGCTACCCCTGCTTTTTCTGAGGTGCTGGGGCATGTAATAATGTGTTCCATCCTTTGACTTGCAGCATATGAATGTCTTTATGAGTCAAAAGTGTTTCTTGTATATAGCATATTGTTGGATTTTGTTACCTAATCCACTATGTCAGTCTATTTCTCTTAATTGGTGAGTTGAATCCATTTGCACTGATTGTTATGATTGAGATATATTGACTTATGATTGAAATGTTATTTACCTGCTGTTGTTTACTCCTTTTTCTCCTGTGTTTAATTGTTTGCCTTATTTAGTGGGTGTCTTCTATTCTTGTTGGTAGAATTCTGATTATTTTAGTCCCTCTCTAGAACATCTTTGAGTAGTCTGTGTAGGGTTGGCTTTGCCATCATGAAATTCTTTAGTTGTTCTTTGTCAGGGAAGTATTTAACTTCTCCATCAAACTTGAAAGAGAGTTTTGCAGGGTATAGTAGTCTGGGCTGAAATATGTTTTCATAAAGGACTTGAAGAACTCTGCTCCATGCTCTTCTTGCCTTCATGTTTTGTGAAGAGAAGTCAGCCATAATTTCGATGGGTTTTCCTTTGAATATGCTCTGCTTCTTTTCTCTAGCGACTTTCAGTGTATTATTCTTGTGCTGAATTTCTGGGATCTTGACTATTATATGTCTCGGTGTTTTTTTAATTGGGTTGAGGTTACTTAGCGTTCTTTATGCTTCAGTTAACTGAATGTCATTTTGTTTCTTCATATTTAAGAAGTTCTTTGCTATTACTTCTGCCCATATTTTTTAATGTTCTTTGTATTGACTCATTGTTTCTCATTGATACCTATTTGTCTCACATTGTTCATCTTTGCATTATCTTGCTAGTGATGAATTATTTTTCCTGCACCCTAGTTGTTTTTAAGAGATCTTTTCTTACCTTTTCACTAGCTGCACCAGTGTCTTCAAGATCTGAAACTCTTTACTTTCACTTACATGGTTTTGCAAGCTTGAGTCTGAGATTTTCAGTTCCTCTATATCTCTTTGACTCTGCTTCATGTGATCTATTTCTTTCCTGTATTACTAATTCAAGGAATCCATCATTTTTCTATTGTTCTAATCTCTTTTTTTATCAATGTCTTCTTTAGAAGCAGTTATTAATTCTTTTACTGCAGTGTTTTTTTCAGATTGGAATTCCTCCCCATGTTTCTGTACCTGATTCTTTACTTCAGATGCTATGAGTTCTGAGAATTCTTTTCTTATTTCAGAAAATTCAGCTCTGAGTTCCTCCACAATTTTCTGCTGTTGCTTATTTACTATTGACACTCTTAATTCATACATTTGAGCTGAGCTAGTAGAAAAGAATTCAGTTCTGAGTTCCTCTATAACTTTCTGCTGTTGCTTATTTACTATTGTCTCTATTAATCCATACATTTTAGCTGAACCAGTGTCCTCTGCATTTGTTCTGGGTGGGTACTGGATTTCTTTCATATGTTTCTGCATTTGATTCTCTACTGCTGATGCTATTAATTCAGCGATTTCTTTTTTCATGTCCAATCTGAGTTCCTCCATACCTTTCCATAGCTGTTTCTTTATTTCAGAAGCTGTTGATTAATTGATTTCAGCTGTGTGATTCCTAATTTGCTCTGTGCTAGTGTCCTCTGCACTTCTTATGGGTGGGCTTGGGGTCTGAGATTGCATTTTGCTCCTTCTCAATGTCATTTTGTGTAGCACTGTCTTCTGACCTTTGTTGTAGAGCTTTGGTGCAGTTATAAGGTTAGCACCTACTGAAGTTCAGGAGCAGATCTACA
>NW_004524767.1:3413339-3419966 GCF_000260255.1 Octodon degus | reverse complement strand
CTGGACTTTCCCCAATCCTTTCCCCTCCCTTTAACTCCTTTTTCCATTTTAATTTACAAAAGTTTTGTTTCCATTTTTTCATCTGTTTTCTCTTTCTTTCCTTTTTCCTTCCTTCTCAGCCTCCCTTGTTGCTCTTCCCATTTCCCAATATCCATTATCCCTATTTTGGTCTTTGTTTACACTTTCAGTTTCTCACACCAGAGAAACGTTTTTAAGTGTGTCCAATTTATTTCACCACAAAGTATGATCTCTAGGTGCATCTATTTAGTTATAAATGCCTCTAGTTTATTCTTGTTTATAGCAGAGTAGTATACAGAGTACTCATATAGTTTAGCAGAGTTGGTACTGGGGCAACTCCAAGATTCAGTTATTATAAATTGTGCTGCTCTAAACATGGATGTGTATATGTTGCTATCTTTGATGCTTTAATTCTTTAGGGATGATACCAAGAAGGGGAATGGTTGGGTCACATGGAAGCTCTAGTTTTAGTTTAAGAATATTTCTTCACAGTAAATAAGAAAGAACCTCTAACAATGATATGAATGAATGTTATAATGATTTATTTCAATGAGGAGCATAAAAAATAGTAAGTGCTATAGGAACCCACTTATATAAAATGTTTAGGGGCCTGGGAAGATAGCTCAGTAGAATAAGCACTTGCCTGGCAAGCAGAGGGTCCTGATTTCAATGGCTGGTACTCCAAAATCATCATCATCATCATCATCATCATCATCATCATCATCATCATCATCATCAATACAATGTTTAAATTCACAGTAATCTATGTCAGGAAAAGATTTTTGCTGAGAGCATAACTGCAAAGGGAAAAAAAGAAGCCTGTGAAAGTGATGGACATAATTATTACCTTGATTCTTTTCATGGTTGACATGTGTAGACATGTCAAACTTGTCAAATTGTATACTGTAAATATGTGATTTATTGTGTGTCAATTAATAATAAATATGGAGAGACAAAACAGAAGAAAAAAGATTATATTTTAAATATCTTTTAAAACACATTGTGGCCTAATGCATAAATAAATAAATTTACTGTGTGCTTTACCAAATATGTAGCTATAACATACGTTCTAAATAAAAATGAAATTTTCAGGAGAATCATATTGAGTCCAGTGTATTCAGTTACACACTTTTAACTCTACATATATTTTGAGATATGCAACCACGATGAAGGAACTCATCTCTATCTCCTTAGGACCTGTGAGCTGTTTGTGTGTCTTTAAAAAAAATCACAAATTTAAAATCTTTGCATTTGAACTGTTCTAAGTATCTGAGCAACTGCGTAATATAGGAGTGGGTAGAGGAATAAAAAAAGGAAAGCTGTTGGTCATGACTGTCATTTTTTTCAGCAGACGAGTGAGTGAGGTATGCAGGAAGATTCTTTATGATCTTTTTACTACTCTGTATGTGTTTGAAATTTTCCATGTTTAAAATGTTTGAAGCATATACAAGTGCCATAGTGGCAAATATGTGAATTTATGTAGGTGGTGAGTTAATGACAATTATAGCAGAAAATCAAGGATAAGAAAGGTTACTTTATGCAGAATAAAACTGGAGCGCCTGAGGGGCAAGCCCACGCAAAGCCATTAGTGGCTATTTTTTAATCCGGATGCTAATCACAAGGAGCATCAGTGTGTGAGTGGAGGCTGCAGGTACCTCGCAGTAACCAGGCTTGCAGGTTTTTTGTTTTCTTTATTAGCTTTGTTACTTTATGCAAAGCAATTAACCTTTCTGAGCTTCAGTTTATTCAATTCTAAAATGAGATTAATTTTCTCCACCTCGGAAGGTGAGAAGAAATATTTGTCTATTTTGACATGATGTAAGCTGTTAGTACAAAGTATCAAATTGAGCACATATTAAACAAAAACTTCTTCTCTTTTCTCTGATCTCACCCTTCTGCTCCATCCCCAACCTTCTTAAAGAATTCATAAAATATGAGGATTTCCATTAACTTATGTGAACTACTCCACATGTACTTCTACTCTTGGAAAATAAAGGTATGGGTAAGAATAACACAATGACCTAGAAGCAGATGAGGGTGCTCTTCATGTATGTAGTTGTTTTTGTGAGCTGTGCCACTTTAGGTAAACCATTTCATTTGTTATCAAATAAGTAGAATAAATGGGCTGAAAGAGAAAAGCAAAAGTTGCACACTAAAGTTAAATAATATTCCTCAGTACTATTTGACAATAGACAAGTTTAATTTACTTCTCTTATAAACATAAGTACTACATAAAATGTGATTTTGCTGCTTTATTATTTATAATCTTATTGAAGACTACAGTGGAGACAACATTTCAAAGACTGGCTGTGTGAGGCTTCTGGTTAAGAAACTGAATCCCAAACTTTGGTGACAACCAAAGAAAAAAATATTTCCTATACAGTATATATGACATATAATTTTTAAATGAAGCTTTTTTCACTAATATGCAGGATAAAGCATACATTTTGTCAGTTCTTGGAGCAATAAATCTGAAGCATCTGTTAAGGAATGCTGTGAGCCCAGTGACTCACACAGTGTACGCTGTAGCAAAAGCAGCAAATCTACCTACAATTTAAGGAGATTCATATGATCAAATATATTTAGCAAAACTGGAGTCCAAGTGGGAAGAATTTTTCCTGAAGTTGAAGACTGCAATTCTGAAGTTAAGCGGTATTATCAAAGTGCCAGCTAAGGATGGTAGCTCTGAACTATCATTTAGGATTAAGTCCGGGAGAAGTCTTAAATTTGGGAGCGAAATGACATGTTAGCATAGGAATCATTTGTTACTATATCTTACAACACCTTAAATAATAAAAAATACTTGCTATGTCCTACAATAAATATATCACAGGTTTGAAGTCATCTTTAGCCATATCTTTTCCAAAATGAACAGAAACCCCCTTGTATGAAACATTTTTGGCATATCTATTCCCACAATACTATTACTGCTTTTCAAAACATGAAGAACTATCATTTAAAAATTACAATATTAGGCATGCTATATGCTTAAATTCCTTTGGATATGTAGATAACTAGTGGATGTAGTCTGTTTTGGTTGTTAAAACAAAGTAGTGTAATGTCTCAGTTGCTCTTCTCTCATTGCTGGGACAAATACCCAACTCTCAACATGAAGGAAGGAAAGGTTTATTTAGCTCACAGTTACTGGAGGTTTCAGCCCATAATCAGCTGGCTCCAAGGCAGACTGTCACATGGCAGAGGGCTGCAGTTCATGGCTTAGGAAGGCAGCAAAACAGCAAGAGCAAAAGGGAGGAGTAATATCATCAATGGCTACAGAGAGCAAGTCAGTCTCATGTTACATTCAGGCTATCTGCCACAGGCTGGGTATAGTACTCACATTCATAATCCCAGCAGCACTCATACCCATAATCCCAGTGGATCACAAGTTCATCACAAACTTTAGAAGTCTGCCCATGACTGCATGAGGCTTTGAGGGGACAACTATAGAAAAGTCGTATTACATAAACTGAGTGGCTTATAAAATGCTAGTTATTTGTCAGAGTTGTGGACGTTGGAAGTCCAATATGTAAGTGTCTGAAAATTTATCTTTCTCTGGCCTGTTCTTTCATTCTTACTACTAGATTGGATTCATAGTGATCTGCCTATTTGCAGTCTCCCAAGAGTGGGGTTTACAGATGCACACCACCATACGCAGTATCAATTGCCATCTCAGTGCTTCCTGGGGGCATGACCAGCATGGCAGCCTCGAGGAGCGAACCCCCAGCCTCTGCTCCTGCTTGCAGGCACTTTAATCCACTGAGCTATTTGGCTGACCCTTCATTGTAACTTTAAATGATTGAAGGGGTACTGCACCTCCATGGGTGTCTCTTTTATAAGGACACTAATCTCATACACTCTGTCACTGTCACTTACTGTGTTAGGGTTTCACCATACTGGTTTTAATGGACATAGATATTCATTCCATTTCATTAATTAAATTGGAACTCTGAATGCTGTGAAAAGTATGAACCAAAATAATTCTCAAATTGTGAATGAAGGGTGCTGTGTTTCAGGTATAGGAAAGTTACCTAATAAAAAAAACCAGTAGAAGAGGAGTGGGTTGTTGCTGTGACTATCACTGGCCATGTGGCTTAGGGACCACTGGGATTTTTCTATAGGAAGTGTTTGGAAAGGTTTAGTGATGCAGGGTAGAGAAGCCTTAGAATGATGTAAGCAAAACTGATTGAACAATTCTTGTGGGAACTCAGATCAGAATGCAGGTGTGCAGGCCAGGCTTCAGTTTCAGGTTTCAATTGATGTTGCTTCTATCTGAAAGTAGATGCCACAAATGTTTTATTCTGGCAAATAATTTATATATGTTTTATCTATGTACTCAGAATTTGCTTGAGGCAAAATTTAAAGACTAAGGTGACATAGGAAATTTCAAAACAGCCCAACCTTCAGGCTGTAGTAAAGGTTCTGATATCTTTTATTAGCAAAATGAATGGCAAAATCAGGAGATCAAAATGAAGTTGAAGATTTGAAAAGTTTGCAACTTGGCCAAGAAGTAACCACAGTAAATTTGGGACAGATTAGATGAGCACCAGTAAAGAGAAGTCAAATGCTTTGCATTGTAATGGTAGAAACAAAGGCTTGAAGGATCTTGGAAAATAGTTATACCCCACCCACCAAAGGCTCAATGATATAAAAGTATAAACTCCTTTGAGAGTATTGGTTTAGCTAGGACTCTGTGCTAATTTTGGGATGCTTGGGGAAGTGTTTCTCCAAGTTCAGCCATCCACGCACTCAAAGGTCAGTGCACTCATGGTCCAAAAGGGCCAAGCTACTGCTGGAGCTAGTGTAAGCCTTAATGTCACCCATACAGTGTCAGTTTTACAGATATGCAGTATACAATGCTTGTGGGCTTTTGGAGATTTCTATCCAGGATTGCAAAGTTCTGAGAGGCAATGTGCCTATGGGTAGTGCATGAAGCTGTGAGAGTAAAGCTAAAAGTGGCTTGGAGATGCCAGGGATTTGGAGATGCCTGGAATGTGGAACATTTTTTGAGGAAAATCCACAGACACAGAGAGAAACCAACCTGAGAGAAAGGAAATGTGAGCTGCAAGAGAAAAAGCCACAGAAGGATAGCTGAAGCCCGTCAGAGTTTAAACCTCATCACCCCTGCCTCAAATACTGGGCATGGGGTTATGGGATTTAATGCTTGCCCTGCTGGGCTTCAGCTTGTATGGACCTCATTCCTGGTCTCCTGTTCTTCCATTTTGTAATGGGAGTCTTTACTCTGTGCCATTGTATTTTGGAAGTATACAACTTGGAAACAATTTTTACAGGAGCTCACATCTAAGAATTTCCCTTGAGTTTCAGAAGACACTCCAGGCAAGGACCTTTTAGCAGTCCTTGAGCTGTTAAGACTTTGGTCTTACCACCTAGAGATGAGCTAAATCCATTTACACAATGAGGCAGACGTGAATCCTTCAGGGACTGGGATTGAATGATACGGTTTAGATCTAAACTGTTCTACCAGAAGTCTGGTGTTCAGAAGAGGAGCTTTAGGATGGTGGCTGGCTCATAGAGACATGATATTGATCAGGGCAGTAGGCCGTTGGTGAGTTCTGACTTCGAAGTCCAGATGTGGGAGCTGGTCAGAAAACGTGGACACTGGAGGCGTAGCGTGCATGGAGCCCTGTGGCTCCTGGCCCTGTGTGGCTAGCTCTGCTGCCTGGCTGCTGCGGGTTAAGCAGCTTTCTCCCTCCAAACCCTTCTACAATACCATTTCTACCATGGAACCAGATGACAAGGGACTGAGTCCTCTGAAGACTGTGAAGAAAGAAATAAACCTCTCCTACCATAAGTTGCAGACCTTAAGAGTATTTACTCTTATGGATAGGAAAGCTGACTGATACAGTCTCTAAAACTTGAATAGACTAAAGAATTAAGGAGAAGAGAAAAGCAGTTGAAAAGCAGAACAAAAGATGTCTTGCAAGACGGAAAAAGATCTCTAGGTTTTCTGCATCTCTGCATCATAAGAAGTGGTAATGTAATTCGTATTTGGAATACACATACATACACACATACTTCTACATATATATTGTATATCAAGCTTATGAATAACCATTAGTGCATGAAATAAGATGAACAAAACAAAATGCAACTTTATATGTTGTACCGTACCAGAACTGAAAGTTCCTGAGATGTGATGCTTTCTGTACCTTTTATTTCAGTTAGCAACTAGCTGTGTATAATGTATCTCTAATATATTTTTAAATTTGTCCTTACAAATAACTTCAAAGTACCTGGGTTGCTCACCATCCTAAAATTACCTCAAGCTATTGTATCAACTTTTAATTTTTTTGTTAATTCTTTCTGTACCAAATATGTAATATTTTAGGGGATTCAAATGTGAGTGTTTTTCTGTACTCTCAATTCACTCACAATTTCTGACAGCTAATTAAAAACATTCCCATAAGGTCAGCCTCGGCCCTTGGTGCCTTCAGTGGGGAATCCATCAAGTATTTGAAAAACAAATAAGACAAAATAGGAAAAGCAAGTATCTTATCACTCATCTGATAAGCTTTTATTCTTTTATTTTGGTTTGAAATAAATCATTTCAATACCTACCTTTTTATGGAATTACAACAATATATCATCATA
>NW_004524767.1:3382286-3391635 GCF_000260255.1 Octodon degus | reverse complement strand
ATAATCTTTTTATGTCATTTATGCTGCTTAATCAATTCATGTTATTTTTATACTATTTTTCTTTATCATCTTGTAGCTGCTGAATTGTTATTTCCTGTTTCCTTGTTAGGTTTAAAAGATCTTTTGTTTCATGTTCATTAGCTGCAACACTGTCTCCAAAGTCTGAAAGTCTATCTTCAGTTTCATTCAAGTGGCTTTGACAACTTTCAATGGAATTCTTCATTTCTTGGATATCTGTCTGAATCTGTTTCATGCATTGTAGTTCTTTTCTTCATTGTTCATTCAGTGTTTCCTTCACTTTCTTATTCTCTTTTCTTTTGCTATCTATGTCTTCTTCAGCTGTGCTGAGCAATTCTTTCATGATTGTTTCCTTTCTTTTTTGATCTGAGAGATTATTTCTGATCTTATTTCTTCTATATCCTGATGGACTAGTTTCTTTACTTCAGTTGCTATCATTTCATAGATCTCAGGTGTGTGATTTCCAATTTCTTGTATGTCTTTGTCTACTGGTTTTGTTCTGTGTGGGATAGAAGGTTGAGATTGCCTCTTGCTCCTGTACTTTGGCATTTTTGAAACTCTCAGTAATCACCCAGATAGAGTCCTGCATGCCACCCAGAGCCCACCAAAGTTCTTAAATGGCTCCAGGAAAGCTCCCTGCCTGTTCATGCTTGGGCCACAGATCACAGCACTCCTGCAGGCTACAGGCCACTCAGAGTTCTCCTAAGTTGTTAAAAGTTTGGACCAGCACCATCAGAAGCTCAAGGTCTGTGTGCAGGTGGCTAAGGAAGATCAGAGCTTGCCAGAGTCCCAAAGACTTCCCAGAGTCTGCCAAAGTTCTTAAATGCTGCCAGGCAAACTCCATACCTGCACACACTGGGCCCACAGATCACAGCTCTCCTGTGTCCCACAGGCCACTCAGAGTCCACCTATATTCTTAAAATTTATACCTGCACCACAGAAGCTCCACCCCTGCACTCCAGGGGCTATGAATATCAGAGCTTATAAGATTCCTGCCAAAGTTCCTGAAACAGCATGTTATTAAAATCATATAAAAATATCAATCTTGCTGTTTAGATTTTGTTACCCATGTATGCATATAAGATGTTTGAATTGAGGAAATCATCACAAGGACAGATTTCACATTTTCTTTTAGGATGGGAAAAGTTACACAAATACATAGTTCAAGTTTTTAAATTTATTTCACATCATAATTAATTAAAATTGCACTTAGAATGAAGATCCATGACCTTCTTTGAGGTTATTCAATAACACATTTTTATTTCTGAACTTTTTTCGAAGTCTAACCAATTACACACCTTAACATTATAATCTCTCCTCCACTTACCTTTCCAGCTAAACAGGTGCTATATTTCTTTCATTTCCTTTAATCTCAAACATGTTCTGTGGGTTGCTTGCGTTTATCAACTTCACCACTTTGGAGTTATTCATTCCTTAAGTATATTGCAACTTGTACAATGTTACCACAATGTTTTCCAAATATGTTACATCCAACTATATTATTTCCTTTGTCATGGATCCCAAGTAGATGTTGAAATCATTTATGTGACCATTGTTCCTGGTATGTCTATTTGTGTGAATTAAGTAAGGCCTAGCAAGTGAGTGAATAATAGTTCTGCACATGTCTGTGGATGACTAATATGTAGACCAGCAAATGAGGGCATTGAGCAATATGCTGGTAGCCTGGGTACCATGAAAGGAGAAACAAATGACATATTCCCATTTGGGAAGAGCTTCACTCTTTGTCAGTGACTTTGGACATCAGTCTACAATGTTTCAGCCTTCTGATGCGGGCTTTCATAGGCAACACTAAGCTTCCGGCCCTTGTTGGGTGGTGCTCCATCTTCACTCCCTCTTGTCCCTTGGGGCTATTTCCTCACCTTGAGCTGCTACTGGACAAGCTGGCTCTGCTATAAGCAGACAGCCATCTGGGTGTCTTCCAGCTCTTATCGTGCAAGCCTACCTAAGCAGTCTTCTTGCATAGCTACCTATAACAGAGTTTACATACCAGAAGTTGTTCTAGAGAAACAGAATTGTAAGGATGGAAAACACATATGGTTAAAATTCAAGGTTACTCTATCTCAGTGAAATTCTCAGTGTTTGGTGGTGTGGGGTACATGGAGATCTCCCTTCTATGGTCAAGGGTATGCTGTTGCATTTGGCCACCTTTGCAGCCAAGAAAGAAGCACAATACCTAATGGTTCAATGAGGAACACATTCCTCACTTGCATATATTGCTCTGGCCCATTTTCTGTGGGACTTGAAAAGCTGCTAGTTTTGAGAAGGAACCTAGAACAAAAGATGGCTCTGCAGTAAATCCAGTGTGCTGCACAGACTGTGCTGTCATTTGGATTTGAGATTTAATGGCAGGTAAGAATGCTCTTTGGAGCCTCTGGCAGGTCTATCTACATAAATGCAGGCCTAGGAGTGTTAGAGCACAGCTCTGCTGCCTCTGTGTTCTTTTTCCCTTTGGGAAATAGCTCCTGGCTTCTAACTGGCCTTTTGAAACCTCAGTGCTTGGCCATGGGATAACAGGCTATTGTACAACCTGAGCTGCCTATCAGAAAAATGGTGTGCTCTGATTCACTGAGTCATAAAGTTGGACAGCAACAATTAATAATAAAAAAGTGGTATATATGTGACTAGTTCCAAGCAGGTCTTGAAAGTAGAAGGATATTCTATTTTGAAGAAGCTGCTGAAATCATCATTATTTTTATTCCTTCCTGTACTGCTCTCTGTTTCACACCATGTACCTATGGCTTAATGAAATATCCCTAACACTAGCTGTCAGAGGGAGGGAAAACTAGGGCCTGGTTTACAGGTGGGAAGCCATGTGCAAATTATCCAGGCACCTCTCCCAAATGCTGAGGTGGTATACAGTTTCCTCGGCTTTCTGGTGCAGACCCATGCCAGTGACTCCACAGTGAGATTTCAGGGCCTTAACCTTGGACTGGTGTTGTACACATTTTAAAAATTAATATATATGTTTGTAATGCACAATGCTTGCATTCATCCTTGGGAGAAGGTGCATGTATTCCCTTCTCCCTCTCCACACTGTTTCTATAGATCCCCTTTTCCCATTTTCATTGTTATTATTTGTTATGATTTTAGTTCATGATGGTGCCATATGATCACACTCACTGTGGGTAACTACCACACGCATATGTTGCTTCTTAAATCTTTTTGTTTGCCTCCACCTCTAACATGTTGGTCCCCCTCCTATTTGCAAAAGAGCTCTGCTCCCTTTTATAATTCTTTTATTTTGCTCCTTATGTGTATTTAGTATTACTAAGAAACCATACAGTATTTAGACTTTTGTGTCTGCCTTATTTCACTTACCATTATGTTTTCAAGATGCATCCATTCTCCTACAAATGTCTTGAATTTATCCTACTTTATCACTGTGTGGTTTTCCTCTCTGTATGGGTACCATATTTTATTTCTCTATTCCTCTGTTGGTGGAATTGTATCCGTCATCCCACTTGTTCTGTGGTTTCTGTGTTTGGGGCTAAGGAGCTACTATGTAATTTGCTGTCCAGCACATAGGGACCATGGGATCATTGTGGCCTCTAATTCTGTAGCTCTCTTCATAAAGCCCTTCACCTCATTATGTATATATATCTATATATCGATATATATATAGATATAGATATCTTTTTTATTTTTTTATTTTTTTCTATTGATTCAGTTCCCCTAGACCACACAACAATTTCAGAATTTTTCATTAGAGTTTGTAGCAGAGTAAGTTTCTGGTCTCTTAAATGATTACACTGGTATCCTGATAACCACTTTGGCTGACCTAGCACTCTAAAACAAACTTGTCTATTATAAATTTATGTGCACTTTTTGATATGTGTTGCATTTGGCTTTTCAAATGCTTAAAAATTATAATGGCTTTGCAGTAAAATAAAATGCATATTTTAGAAGCAGAAATGCATGGAAACTGTGGCATGAATTTGGTCATGTAACAAGAATAGCTCAGTGGAGAAATAGCTACATTTACCTGCAAAGCAACAGTGAATTTCTTTATGATAGTTGAAAAAGAAAGGCAACAATAGATGAGATAGGTTATACGTTGTTACAGAGCTTTGTGTGCAAGGCTTGCCTTTCATATGCTAAACTGAAAATCACTGGCAGCAAAATTGCAAAAAAAAAGGAGTTCAGTGGCTTGAAAGAAATTTGGAAGCTGAAATGAACTACATTTTAAAGAAACCCTATAGCACTGACACTGCCAGGGACACAGGGCCTGACAATGTGTCTGTGGGAGGGGTGGCAACACCACCACCAAGAGGAGCTGGATTGTGCATAGAAAAAGTTTTAAGTAAAAATCATTTGCTTTCACTCAGATATACTGAAATGTCTGATCAAGATTAACATTTGATGAAAATACAAGTAAAATTTTAAATCATAAAATAAGTGATAAAAAAACTTTGCATCACAAATTATGGTTTTTTTTTAAATGAAATTGATGGCCCTTCAGATTTGAAAATAATATAATGTGGCTTATAAACTCCCAAGAGAGCTTTGCGTGTTGCTGACTATCATATGCCAGAATGAGTAACAGTTCTCAGGATGCAGAAAATGGATAAACTTCCTATCATACAAAAATGTGAAGGCAGACTTCAAGTGCCTGCTGCCTCAGAGTCAGTTGGTGGTCCTGGGCTTAGTATGGAATCCCTGACCAGGGAGCAGTAGGTGGCTTTTGTTCTTGATATAGGTGAAACATTCCAAGTTCTATGTTACTGACTTTAAAAGGGAATTCTTGGATTTTAGGAGCAGGGGCTCTTGCCCCCACGTTCCTGAGGTTAAGTCACATCATCAACCAATTCTTTTGACATTCCTTACTTGTAAAATCTTCTAAATATTTGTGACATATATAATTGTCATCATTATTCAGTTGGTTTGTTTTTCTTGGCTTTCTTGAGCTATTTAAATGGATTTCACACCTATTCCTTTATGACTCTTGATATCATTTTATTGGAATCCTTTTATCTCTGTTCTACCTCTTTGATCTAATTGACAGAATTCTATTCTCCATGCATGCAAATTTTTATTATCCTGCATATTACAGTCATAACTGATATAGTCATTATAATTACATCTGATCAGTTTCTTCATATCTTTTATAAGACTTTTTCTGACTCTATAATTATAACCTGAAGTTATGCTAAAGGATATATTGTAGAACATATATTTGTTAAGTTAAAGCCAGAAGTTTATTACTATCCCATATATAAAAATCAAATTCTTCCCATGTGTTACAGATATGCCAGCTTAAGCTTTTGACTTTTTCCTTCCTTCACCAGTTTCAAAGTAGGTAAGAAACCACACAGCCACTTCACCCAGAGAACAAAATGAAATGCTTTGTCATGATCAAAGTCCCTGGTTTGCCTTTCAGAGTGTTCTGCAAACTAGATGGCTCCTTGCTACCCATCCTTCCACCACATGCAACTCCTTGCTCCTGTGCTGGGCATCAGGCTGGCTGTCTTTGTGTTCTCTACTTGGCCCCCTCTAAAGTGACTGCTATTTTCTGGGCACTATTCCTGGGTACCAAGAACTGTGGAGATGAGTCACTCTCCTGAGGCCCAAGATCCTGTGTGTGTCCCTGGGCCTTAGTGCCCGATGAACAAGGTGATTTAGAGAAACATGAGGGCTCTCATGTAGCTCAAGCCATGACAGAGTAGAGAGGAAGCCAGGCTTCCTCTTTCTTTCATCTTCCAGTGAAATCACGTTTGTCTTTTTAACTTATTACTTGTGTCCTCCTAGAGGGCGGAAGTTGTGATGGAGTGGTTAACATTACAGAATCACCAGGTATTTGGTGATAAAGTTGGCTATTGTGAGCCTCTTTCCTGGTGGCCAACTTTTTTCCACTTTGACCTGGACAGCCCAGGAAAGCCCCCACCACTTCTCTTACACTGGCCACTCAGTTCCAAGCATACCTTTACTACTTAGCCTTTCTCTGGGAATCCTGCTCATAATTTCTAACATGGGAAACTCAATTCTTGCTGACTTAGTAATACAAGAAATATGTTTTCATAACTTAAATTCTATGTGGCCAAATTTTTCTTAGAAGCAAACTTGGAGGATTTTAAAAAATTCATTTTAATGAGAAAAAAGAAGACAAAATAGCAATGAAACAGTTTCACAATAGATTAGTAGGACAGTTATAATAATTAATACATTGCATATTGTCTTCATAGTAGTTATTCCAAGGACAAGAAGTAGACATGATAGCTTGTCTAAACAATATTGGTACAAAGCTTTCTTTTCAATGAACTAAGAGAAAGTAGCTGTATATCTATCCTAACTATCTTGTGTGAATATATATATATATTTCACAACAAAACAGTATTTTATTTATACTTTTTCAAAGTCAATAATTTGTGACACAAAGTTTCCTAACAACTAATAGCTGACTTTAGCCAGACAGGATATTTATCTCAGGACTGAGGTAGCTTGTTTGCTTTAGGCACTGAATGTTAATTTTTATATCATTCACGCTTCACTTTTTTAGTAGGAAATGTGATTTTGTTGGCCTTGGGTGCTGATTGTAGCCACAAAATCCCTTTAGGTGGAAGTGCACTTTGTAGTTAGCAGGGTGACTCCACGGCGATTAAGACTGACCGCAGCCCGCGTGCTGGGCACGGGCTCACTGGCAGGTGCTCCTGAGCTTAATGATGGTTCTGATTCAGCCTCCGTGCGACCTTCAGCCACTCAGCTCCCCTTGGTGTGATGGATTCCACTATAAAGCAGGATTTCAAAGGAACATTTACTTAGATTCCAGACAGGGCTTAGCAGCAGCACAGAACAGGCAGCCTTAAGTGCATCATCTATTTGTTCTGTAGAATATATATATGTATTCTACAGGGTCTTACTATGTAGATCGGACTTGTGGTGATTCTCCTGTGTTCAGTCTCCCAAATGCTGGGATTACCGACACCCACCACCATGCCCAGGCTCAATTGCTGTCTCGTCATGCCCCAGGAATGGGGCTGACACGGTAGACCAGGATCAAACCCCGGCCCCTGTGCTCTGCCCAAGCAGGCACTTTAATCTGCTGAGATACTTGGCCAGCCTCTCTCAAGTGGTATATTATGGTTTGTGTCCAGTTGTTCCCCCATTGCCTCATGTAAGTCATGGGGCTAATACGTGGTACTTCTCTGGAATTCAAACAAAAAAAGTCTGAGCAGAAGAAACTTCCCTAACACATTTGCCTATGGTAGCCTTGGAACTTCCGCACATGGACGAACCTTGGTACAGTCTCACAACACCCAGCGGGAGAGGAATGACTGCCTCTGTGTGAACAAGGTTCTCTTTATCCTTTCTAGGTAGAGCATTTCCAGTAAGTGTGTAATTTGTATCTTTGAGGCAGTGTATGATTATTCTTATTAATTAGTATTATCTGATAACAAAGCACATGGCAGGTGGGCATCAGTTGGCCAGTGAAAACCGTGCCAGGAGGAAGCCACCAGCCTGCTGACAACTCTGCACTCAATGCAGAGCTCAGGGCTCAGCTCACACTGTAAGGATGTTAGCTAAATGTCTTCCAGGTCTTGGCACTAAGGATTTTTTTTTCCCTGGTAGAGCATTTTCCTAGCATGTCCAAGAGTGTTTGGTTTGATTCCCAGTGTGATACAAACAAAAAAAAAAATAAAAATATTAAGGGAAAGACTAGGACTTGAGAGATAGTGCAGCGGCTTAAGTGTCTGCTTGACAAGAGCAAGGACCTAGGCTCTACCCCCAGTATCGAAGGCTGTGCCAGCCCCAGAACTGGGAGTGCCATGTCAGCCAGAGAAATCCAGCGTAATGAGGCTCCCCTGTAATCCCAGCACTGGGGAGGCTGAGACAGGAGCATCACCACAAGTTCAATTTTCATAGTAAGAAGTTGTATAAATGAGTAAGTAAATAAATAAATTTTTTAAAAAGAAAATGATCAAGTGTTTAAAATAGATTTATAGAAGTTCAGACTACAAAAGAAATACCTCATGGTTCTTTTTGAGTAACTTTGTCTCTTAGGATAAAGAAAAAATATATTACAAAAGGAACAAAATACATACCTATGTGTATTTTTGTATAAACCTGCACATATACACATCCACACAGATATGCTGGGCATATTGTTTCTGCCAGGATTTGTAGGGAAGCAAGTCATTCTTACATAATTTTGAAGACCTGAAGTTCCTGACCAGACTGAAATTTTCAAACACTGAAAATTGTTTTGGCAAAGAGAGGCAAGAGGTGGAAAAATCTAAACAAGAGTTAAAGAAATAATTCTGACAAAGTAGTGAGTCTCCCAAAGGAGCCAGTTGGCTAGCTATAGACTTGGGAAGGGCTGTTCTGTGAATTTGCCTGGGATTGGAACATGGATCACAATATTGTACATGAATATGTCCTGATGGATATGAAAATTGACATGTTTTTCAGGGTAGATTCACATAACTTTAACATAGAAATGAATGAAAAACAGAACAACAATTTACTGATGAAAATATAAATGACAAGTACAAAGTTCCATTAAGTCACAGAAGCCAGAAATTAATTTTGCATATTTAGTCTGATTACCAACTTCAGGGAATCAGGGTTTTTCAAGGGCAGCTGATTTTGCTGAAGATCAGGAACCCTTGGTCAGTACTCTCAGTGCTTGACCAAATGTCAGTTTATTGAATTTGCTTTTTGACTGTTTTCTCTTACTTTCATGTTTTAGAAAGTTATGTCTTTTGATTAGTTCTATTAATTATTTTTGTTAAACTGTGTATAGTCCTTGGGTCTAGTGTGTTTCGTTGACTTTAAAATCATGCATGTTATACTGTTTCATGCTTTATCATTCAGAAAACAAAAACAAAAACATATTCCTTTTCCCCTCCTCTCTTCTCTCAGTCATCAGGGAGCTCATTAGTACTGAGGGTCCAGCCTATGCCTTCTGAATGGATACAGGCTTATTAATCCTCCATTTTGCAGGTACTAGAACCAGTTTCATCATTTTAATTTTGTATTTTAAAATTTTGTTTCACTGTTCCTTCTTACTAGCTGAATTTTTTGCTCTACTTTAACTTGTAAATGTGTAAACACTGGCAGAAAGAAAATTATAAACATAAAATTGAAATATTTAACTTTTCAAATATGTATAAAGCATTGATTCTGCTTGAATGTTTTGCAGGTATATCCAAGAATTCACCAGGAGGCTGACCCACAAGAGGCAGAAAGCGGCACAGGAAGACACAGTGGGTCTCACACTAAAGCTTTAAGGACTCTGAACACATTTGGCCTCTTGCATTTGGCCAGAGAGTACAAGGAGTAATTTTTGGTTCTGTGCTTTTCTTGTCTATTTTTC
>NW_004524767.1:3380885-3381936 GCF_000260255.1 Octodon degus | reverse complement strand
ATGTGCCAGACATTACCTGACAGCCTTTTAATAAAAACCATACTGAAAAATGTTAACAACATCTTAGGATGGCATGAACAAAAATGTGAAACACAATCCATACTCAGAACTGCTGTCTTGGTATCTTAATCCATGTGTGTTGCTACAAGCAAATCCCTGATTGGGTGTTTTGTAAAGAATGTAACATATAAGGATTTTTTTTTTATTTTACTGAGAAACAAATATCAATGAGACAGTTTCAAAACTGATTAATAGGAACAGTTTCAATATTTAATACATTGTACATTGTTACCTTTTGAGTGGTTATCCATAGTACAAGATGCAGACCAAATATCCTGTCCAAACAATATTTACAAATCTTTCTTCTCATTGAATTAAGTGAAAGTAGCTGTATATCTATCCAACTCTTCTGTATATACAGATACAAAATGGTCCTTCCTTTGTTTTGCCTTTTTTTGCTTAGTTCTGTCAGAAATGGGTATTAGATTGGCATCTAAATACTATAGGTGCATGAATTCAGCAAAACATTCCAAAACAGTTCAGTAGTCTACAATAGTAGTGAATTATCCACAAAGTTGTTGACTTGAGCTTTTCACAGCTCAGCATATTAATATGGCTTTACTTTATATACCTTGTTTTAATACTTTTCTGCTGGACAATTAAGACCAAGATAGAGCAAGAAATATAACCTTTGTATCTGATAAGGTCAATCAACTACCCTCAGGATTTATCCTGTAACTATGTACTGCAATTTGCAGATTTTTTGTCAGTGTCAGCCATGTGAATGAGTCATGGCCGTTGCTTGACCAATTTGCTCTCGGTGAAAGCCTGAGAGAATGTTTTCTCTCCAGGTGACACTCCTTAAGCACACTATACTTCATCAATTACGTTGCTGTGTGGCCCCATAATCTCCTTGATTGGAAAATTTGGGATACAACTGAGTTACATAATGTTGCAGTGTAGGTTCTCCTATGTCCTGAGTCTTCACTGATATTGAAAGGCAATGGTCAAAATGTTGGCTGTCCTTGCAGCCCTTCTTTTTTTTATTATT
>NW_004524767.1:3362530-3378360 GCF_000260255.1 Octodon degus | reverse complement strand
AGTATGGCCATCTTCACAATGTTCATTCTTCCCATCCAGGAGCAGGGCATATCTTTCCATTTTCTGAAATCCTCTATGATCTCTTTTTTAGAGTACTGTAATTTTCCTTGAAAAGATCTTTGACTTCTTTAGTTAGATTAATTCTAAGGTATTTCTTTTTCTGTGGTGCTATTGTAAAAGGTATTGTTTCTCTAATTTCCCTCTCAGTGTGTTTGCTATCTGTGTAGAGGAATGCTATTGATTTTCGGATATTGACTTTGTATCCTGCTAAGCTACTGAATTTGTGTATCAATTCTAGTAGCTTCTTGGTGGTCTTCCAGGTGAAGCATCTGAAGCATCATGACATCTGCAAATAATGATACTTTAACTACTTCTTTATATATTCTTATTCCTTTTATTTCTCCCTCTTGTCAGATGGCTCTAGCTAATGATTCTAGAACTATATTGAGTAGCAGGAGTGATAGAGGACATCCTTGTCTTATAGCACATCTGAGATAAAAAGATTTTAGTTTTTCCCCATGTAGAATTATATTAGTCATTCAGTAGTCATAGATGGCTTTTATGAAATTGAACTAGATGCCTTTTATTCCAATTTTCTGTAAGACTTTGAACATAATGAGTGTTGGACTTTGTCAAAAGCCTTTTCTGCATCAATGGAGATGATCATGTGGTTTTTTGTTTTTGCTCTATTGATATTGTGTATTACATTCATAGATTTTTTGAATATTGAACCATCCTTGCATCCCTGAGATGAATCCTACCTGGTCTTGGTGTATCATCTTCTTTTTTTTTTCTTTTCAAAGTTTTATTGACAAACATATAGCAATGAGATAGTTTCAAATCAAATAGAAAGTACAGTTTCAACAAATAATACACTGCATATATTCTTCTTAGTGGTTAACTGCTGTACAAGATGCAGACTTGTGATCCTATTTACAAACACCATTAGAACAAATCATTCCATTCATTAAGAGAATGCAACTATATATCTATCCCAACCACTTTGAATACACAGATACAAAATGGACATTCATAGTTATACCCCATTTTTTTAAGTTCCGTTATTGAATATTATAGGTGTGTAAACTCAGCAAAATATTCTAAAAGAGTCCAGTAGACCATAATAGCATTGGGTCTTCTGTTTAACTGGCAATGTCAGAAATTTTTGACCTGAGTCCCCCACAGCTCAACATAACAACAGGTGTATCATCTTCTTGATAATTTGCCATATTCTATTTACTAGGAGTTTATTGAGGATTTTTGCATCTTTGTTCATGAGGGAGATTGGCCTGTGTTTCTCTTTTTTAGTTGTGTTTTTCCCTGGTTTTGGTATCAGTATAATACTTGCCTTTAGGAATGATTTTGGGAGAACTGTTTCCTTTTCAATTTCATTGAAGAGTTTGAGGAGTGTAGGGTTTATATCTTCTGTAAATTTCTTGTAGAATTCAGCTGTGAATCCATCAGGACCTGGACTTTTCTTTATTGGCAGGTTTTTTTTTATTTCATTTTGTATTTCATTGGCTGTTATAGGGTTATTGAAAATTGTTATATCTTCTCTTTCAGTTTTGATAATTTGCACCTTTCTAGGATTCTGTCCATTTCATCTGTGTCTTCTATTCTGTGAGAGTAAAGATTCTCAAAGTAGCTATTGATAATCTTCTGTATTTCCACTGGGTCTGTGGTAATTACACCCTTTTCATTCCTTATTGTTTGCATTTGAATTTTTTCTTTCCTCTTTTTGATGAGGTTAGCTGGGGGCTTATCGATTTTATTTAGTCTTTCAAAGAACCAGCTTTTTGATTCACTAATTCTTTGAACTGTTTTCTTCACCTCAATTGAATTAATTTCTGCTCTAATCTTTATAATTTTTTCCTGTTTTGGGCTCTGGATTTGGTTTGCTCTTCCTTTCTAGATGTCGGAGTGGCAGTATTGTGATGTTTATTTGTTCCCGTTCTGTTTTCCTAATGTGTGTGCTCACAGGCATGAATTTGTGTCTGAGAACTGCTTTCATCGCATCCCATAAATTCCTATAAGTTGTGGTTGAATTTTCATTGAATTGTAGATATTGTTGAGTTGTTTAATTTCATCTGTGATGCATTGAGTAGGGTGCTGTTTAATTTCCATGTATTTAAGAAGTTTTTCTGGTTTCTTTTGTTGTTTGTTTCTAGGTTCATTGCACTGTGGTTAGATAGTATGCATGGGATAATTTCTGTTTTCTTGCATATACTTAAGCGTGACCTATGGACTATTATTGGGTCTGTTTTAGAAAATGACCCTTGTGCAGCTGAGAAAAATGTTTTTTCAGCTGTGTTTTGGTAGACCACTCTGTCCACCAAGTCCATTTTTTCCAAGCTTTCGTTCAGTTCTGCTGCTTTTTTGCTAATTTTTTGACTGGTTGACCTATCTTTTTGTGATAAGGGGGTGTGACATTCTCCTGTTAGACTGTGGTATTGGATATTATATTTTTCATGTCCATTAAGATTGGTCTTATATAGTTGGGTGCTCCTGTGTTTATTGCATAGATATTTATGAGTGTTACCTGTTTCTCTTGAATTTTTCCCCTAACCAGTATATAGTGGCCTTCTTTATTTTGTTTGATAATTCTTGGTTTGAAGTTGAGACTATATGAGAACAGAATTGATACCCCTCCTTTTTTCTGAGGTGCTGGTGCATGTAATATTTTTTTCCATCCTTTGACTTTCAGTCAGTGAGTTTCTTTATGAGTTAAGTGTGTTTCATGTATATAGCATGTTGTTGGATTTTGTTTCCTAATCCCCTATGCCAGTCTATTTCTCTTAATTGGTGAGTTGAATCCATGTACATTGATAGTTATAATTGGGATGTGTTGACTTAGGATGGACATGTTATTTACCTGCTGTTGTTTACTCCTTTTTGTACTGTGTTTATTTGTTTGCCCTATTTAATGGGTTCCTTCTGTTCTCATTGGTGGAATTCTGATCATTTTGGTTCCTCTCTAGCACATCTTCAGTTATTTGTGTAGGGTTGGCTTTGTTATCATGAAATTCTTTAGTTGTTCTTAGTCATTGAAGTATTTCACTTCTCCATCAAACTTGAAAAAGAGTTTTGCAGGGCATAGTAGTCTGGGCTGGAATTTGTTTTCATAGGGGACTTGAAGTACTCTGCTCCATACTCTTCTTGCCTTCATGGCTTGTGAAGAGAAGCTGACCATAATTCTAATAGGTTTTCCTTTGAATGTGGTCTGTTTCTTTTCTCTAGTGGCTTTCAGTATATTATTCTTTTGCTGGATTTCTGTGATCTTGACTATTATATGCCTTGGCGTGTTTTTAATTGGGTTGAAGTAATTTGGTGTTTTTTATGCTCTTGTTACCTGAATGTCATATTGTTTCCTCATACTTGGGAAGTGTTCTCTTATTACTTCTGCCCATATTCTTCTTATCTCCTTCTTTCTCATTGATGCCTATTAGTCTCACTTTGTTCATATTTGCATCATCGTGCAGTTGATGAATTATTTTTTCCTGCATCCTAGTTGTGTTTAAGAGATCCTTTCTTACCTTTTCACTAGCTGCACCAACATCTTTAAGATCTGAAACTCTGAATTCACTTTCATTCAAATGGTTTTGCAGGATTGTGACTGAGATGTTAAGTTCCTCTATATCTCTTTGACTCTGCTTCATGTGATCTATTTCTTTCCTGTATTGTTCATTGAAGAACATCATTTTTCCATTCCCAGTTTTTTAATCAGTGTTTTCTTTAAAAGCAGTTATTAATTGTTTTACTGCAGAGTTTTTTTTTTCCTGATTGGGTTTCCTCCATATTTTTCTGAATTTGATTCTTTACTTATAGATGCTATGAAGTCAGAGATTTCTTTTTTTATTTCAAAAATTAATTCTGCTCTGAGTTCCTCTATACCTTTTTGCTGTTGTTTGTTTACTTCAATGCTATTAATTCATGCATTTTAACTGAGCTAGTGTCCTCTGTACTTGTTCTGGGTGGGCTCGAGGCCTGAGATTGCATTTTGCTTCTTATCTGTATCATTTCAGATAGCACTGACCTCTGACCTCTGGTGTGGAACTTTGGTGAAGTTATAATCTTAGCACTTACTAAAATTTGGGTGCAGATCTATTAAGTTTGGGTTTATCCACTCATGCCTGGCTTTGGTCTAGCTGTTGTGTTCAGCTCCTTCTTGCTGCAGCCCTGGAGGTGAACCTGTTGTGGCACTGTGGCTGAACAGTGAACCTGTGGTGGCCCTCTGTTGTGTCCCTGGCCTTGGGGGCACAAGGGAGCTCAGAAACTCTCCCACATGCTCACTGCTCCTGGGCTTGGGCTGGATCTGGGGGTCTAGAGAGCATTACAGAAGTTGTCATTCACTCAGTGGCCTTGGGGGTAGGGGCTCTAGAGGGGTGGAGGGCAAGGAATGTAACTTATAAGGAATTTATAGTTCTGGAAACTGGCAAGGTCAGGACCAAATATCAGAAGGTTTCATGTCTCCTAGCTGTTCCATCACCACTCACAAGATGGTGCTTTGAAGGCTGCATCTCCCTGGGGGAAAGAGCGCTCTCCTTCATGTTGCAGAGGAGCACAAAAGGCAGAAGCCTCAGAGCCCCTTCATGGGTGTATGGCTCAATGAATGATGAAGAAACCTTTACAGCCTAAGCCTCAACAAAGGGCCCCTGAGTGCCAGTGCCAGAGAGCTGGGAATTACTTTCCCAGTGAATTTGGGAGACACATTCAGATCACAGCAGCAGTTCTTTTTACTGCCTAAAATCTTTTCACTGTCAGACACTCATAGCCTCTGTCTTCTTTCTGTTGACACATCTTTCAAATGTCACCTCTGCAGAGAGGACTCCTCCAACCATGCTCTTTTAATCAACCTCTTGCCTCATTTCTCAATATTGTCTTTTCCACTGCCAATCTCAAATTTTTTATTTTACATAACACTACCAACACCTGACATTATCAGTGCAAAATATTTATTTTAAATATTATATACATACACATATGTGCATATACTTATGGTGTTGCAGTGCAGATTTTGGCTTAGTTACCTCCTCTTTACCTTCAATAATGTAAGTCCTATGTTGGCAAATGTCCAGGCTCTGTTGGATTTCACTGTTGGATTTCACAGTACCATCACTGCAAACCCTACTACATCGTAATTTTCAGTAACTATTTGTTTTTTTTTTTTTAATTTTATTTATTTATTTGTGTGTGTGGCCAGCTCAGCCCACCAGGGGGCGGGGCTGGCTGGCATGTGGTGCTGGGGGATCGAACTGCAGTCCTTGTGCTTTGCTAAGCTTGTTCTAAGTAGGTGCTTTAGACCACTGAGCCATCTCACCAGCGGCAGTAACTATTTGTTGAATGATCAAGTATAAGTAGTTCCCTAGCTAGATCTTGGAGAAATTAGCCTAGGTTACAGAACAAATGCTATCATTCTTGAATGCATCATTTTTCTAATGAAAGATAAATGTATTTAAATTGGACCTTCAGTGTATAATAATGTTACTTCATATTACTGAATATGCTAGTCTCCCAGTTTGTATCACCTAATAATACAAACAATACCAATAGAACAATAGAAGTTGAGAGAAAAATAGCAAGGCTATAACTTACTTGAGTATATTAGTCCCTTGCTATTTCACAGTTTGACATTCATGGACTCAGTTTTGTGGGTTTTCAAAATATATTAATCTAAATTATTTATCTCAGATTTTTCACTATATTGGGGGATTTTGTAGTACTATACAGTATACAAATGTACTTAAAATTATGTAGATTTACAAGTTTAGAAAATAGGTAAGAACATTAGAAGTGGTTATTTATTTATTTATTTTTTGGTGGTACCAGGGATTGAACTCAGGACCTCGAGCTTGCCAGGCAAACACTTATTCCATTGAGCTACCTCCCTGGCCCACTAGAAGTGTTTTTAAAAATGTGGGAAAGAATTATAAGAGTGTGGGAAGGACTTATAAAGCCTTAATATATATACATACTAAAATAAACATAGCTACTTCGCTGATTTTCACTTGTCGCAGGGGTGTCTGGAACATAACTGCCATGGTAAGTGGGAGGCCACTGTAATGTCTATGGATCACATGAGTGATGAAATGGTCTCCTTGGCTCTATTTTTCTCACATTGTGTACCAAACATTCATACAAAAACTATCCTGTACATTGCAAAACTAAGGATAAAAAAGAAATTTCTCCAAGTTCATTATTACCAAGCCCTGGCAAGGAGAGTTTCTCAGAACATGTCTTTGCTCCTGTGTGTGAGTGTAGCGTTTCTGGTCCATGCTGGTGTTATTCAGATGGGGGTAAGAGGACAGTTTCCTGGGCTCCATGATGATGCTTCCATAGCTGTTTTGAATGGGCAGGAAAAGCATGTTTTTGGTCAGAGTGAAGTGACACTAAGTTCCCACAGAGACCTGCTGTCAGTCCCTGGTTCTGCAGGAGAGATGTGTTTCCAAGCTGTAAACTACAGTTACAACTCTTGCACCTGCATAAGACTCTCTTACTAGCCCAGCCTTCAGTTGCCACTACTGAGTCGTTATCTAACCTAGTGCGCATGGTCCTGAATCACTGACAAGGTGGTGAGCTGTGGGGGAGGGGCAGAGGGCCACCACTTCTGCTTGTAGTTTGCCCTGTTGTGTGAAACCTGTAGGTTCAGTGGCTTGGTCAATTTCCCATTGCTGGGACACCCATGCCTCAAAGGAGAGATTTCCTTTGCTTCATGGATTCAGGGCATCACCCCCTGATTATCCAGCTCTGTGGTAAGGACACCATGGAGTAAGGACATGGGGACTGCATGGCAGCTGGGAAGCAGAACAGGGGAACAGAACCCAGGAGAAGCAGGCTAGGGGCACTCGTGCCTCTGTGACCATCAAAAACATGCCCATCAGTGTGCTGTACTCATCACCGAGGCCAGCGACTCGAAAGCCTGTCAGGTTGATGAACCAGTACAACTGCCATTTTTGGTCTCAGGCAAAAGATAACTACCTGCTGCCCAGATGGCAGCTGCAGCCCAATGGGCCCCATGTGCCAGCGACTTTGAAAGGACACTAATAAATCATGTCACACCATTAGGATCTGTGTCTCTGTGCCATGGAGAAGAAACCACATCGTTCCCAAAGGGTGGCTTTCTCTTTCTGGTAAATACATCCCTTGCATATAGCGTGTATTGTTCCCTTGGGGTCCTATCTGGGCAGGTTTTGAAAGGTGCCATTTCCCTCCAGTCATTGAATTCTGCTGAGCCTTTCCAGTTCTGAGGGCAGGTTTTGAGTGAGTCTGGGATGAGGAGCAGTGCAGTGTGCAGGGATTCATGGCGTTCCCCCTTGGTCTCTGCCAGCACCCAATAAAAAGCAAGGGGCTGCCATCCACAAGGGTTGCACTGAGGGGTTGCCATGGAAAATTATGTCCAAACTCAGGGAGACTGAGTGGCAGTTTTTGGTGGGTAATGATTTCCTATCAGTATAAATGGAGGTTGAATACATTTGTAACTTTATTAGACTAGTGCATTCTAAAGATTCCCAAAGCAGTGTCTAGGCCTGATTTGTGCATACCTTCTAAGATCTGCTTCTACAAACGGCCTCATTTGATTTTAAGTCAGTTACTTTGTTGGTCACTTTGACTAGGGAGCTGAGAAGAATACCCAGATGAGACATATGCTATCTCACTATGCAATGAGCTCTGCCAGTTGGGGGCTTCCTTTGCACTAGTGGCTGCAGCCAGAGCCTATATTTTCTGCTTGACGGTATCTCTATTATTTTGGCTTTGTACCTGAGTTACCTTGGCATTCTGTCTTCCAGAGTCCACTGTTAGAATCCAATGCCCAAAGCCCATTTGACCAGCCAATCTGTACTCTTACATTGTTGTGACAGATGGGGTGTAACAATTTTGTTTGCAGGAATTCTGAGTTTATGAAGTTAAGTCCCAAAGTTACTTCTCTAGTCAGTGACTCTATAATCCTCCTTTTGTTGAGTTAAGCTTTTGGGCCTTGGGTTGCTTGGGAAGCAGACCTAAGAATGGGTATGCCCCACCTTTATAGCTCTCATTCTTATTTGTGAGGGGCTACAACTTTAGGTGGCAGCAAAGTTCTGCACTGCTCCCCATGCCCAAGGGATGCAGTTACCCATACTGCACACATGAAGGAAACCATCGTCTCTGACACTTGAAATATTCCAAATGGCTCCAGCCTTGTGTGAACAAACACAGCGTGTAAGCAGATAAGCACCATGGATTGCCTCTTTGGTCCTAAAATCTCCCCCAGAGAGAGCTGGAAAAATGGTTACATGGCATCAGTATTGAAAAAAAAACCAGAAATTTCTCAATTCCTCTCTTACCTATTTTTCTGTTTGTTTGTTTTGTTTTATCTTGCAGAAATATAGGACCATTCCTTCCTGTGCAGACTCTGAGGTGTTAGCCCCATCTGTGTCTACCTCATCCAGCTGGGCGCTTGAATGTGAACGTCCCTTTCTTAAACAGACATAACAACCCGGGTCTGTGAAACTTCTCGCTCTTTGAACAGGAGTCTCCTTTTCAGAGGAAGCCTGCATCTGGCATGTCAGTTCCCTCACAGGTGACTCTGTGTTGGTCTGAGCTCTCCCTTCCTGAATTCTTCAGCCTTTTAGCCCTTCACTCACATGAGGTCCCCAAACCAGAATCACATGCCTGCCCAGGTGGCCCTGGCTGATGTCTGCACTCTGGATGTCACCAGAGGTGACTCTGCTCTTCATTGCTCTGCCTGTAAGCCATAGCTTTGTCAGACTGGACCCTTCACTGTAGTTCAGTTTTGTCATAAAGGTTCTCTGTGCCCTGCTTCCCAGTACTCACATTACACAAAGCAGACATCCCTGCAGACAGCAGTGAAAGACAGAAGTCTAGATATCATGACAAACGGATCTCCCCAGGGTCAGGAACCTGCTAGCGCAGGGTGGAGTGGCAGCAGTGACGTCTCTATTGGCATCTTGCATTACAAGTGAAGGACCCCAGAAGGCAGTTCATCTGGTTTCATAGCCTTCAGACAACACGATGTGCTAAAAGCAGACACTCTCTTCTTAGGGATGATGGGAAGTGGCCGCGGCTGTGCTGGCCAGTCACTCCTCCTTCAGGTTGTATTACCCCCGGTCCATGCTCAGGCTTTTCATCAGAAATGCAAAGGAGAAAGGGGGAGAGTGGAGAGCTGTGTCCCTCCAGGGCCACCTGGAGAACCGTGCTATACTTCCTGGTGGGTAGGGAATTGAGTGACACAGAAAGACAAGAACTTGAGCCATGGAATTATGCCAGAGCATTCATTTAGCTTTCTAGAACTGAAGTGATTCTATGTTTTATATGGGTATGTTTCTCTTCTCTTTCATGAAATCTTAAGTTTTCTTACTATATAGAGAGAATTTTAGATTTTGGGTCTAAATTAGACCCTACTGGTCACAATGCAAAGGATGATTTTTGGTTAATAGTCTATCTTGAGAATCAAATTTAGTCATTTTATAATTAAATTCTCTTAGTTTGAGCCTAAAACAGAATCTGCTTATTTAAAAATCCCAGGTAACCAATATGATACATATGTGCTGAAATTATTCTGATGGGAAGAAAGGCTTATGATTTTTAATTTTTCATCTTAATAGAAAAGTATCCATGGGTGGATGAATTTTCTGTAAGAAAATGTGAGCAAAAATATTTTGTGATTGAAAACCTACGTAAACATTAGCACATGTTATATGCACAAGTGTAAAATATTAATATCTGTGTCCTTTATTGTGTGACAGATATTCTATGGTGACCCAAATTACAGATATGAGATTCTTTCTTCAGGGCATAAAGTTGCCAGCAGCCTGAGTTCCTCCTAATACCTTGTGTTAATTCACTATAGGACAAGTGTATCAGGAAGTTCATTTTTGAAATTTTTTGCTTGTAGATGGTTTTCATAAGTAACATACTAGAAAGCACCAGCTCCATTAGATATTTAATTTTCCCTCAATATAAGCATGCCATCTTGTTATTGGAACATAGTAATATGTTGCTATAGCTTTCCCATATGAAAATACTTTCATGAGGGTTTGGAAAAATAATTACACTTGACAAATAGATTAACTTTGAGATTTCGCGCAAGTGTATATTTTATTGTTTTCCCTACATGTATTAAAATATCAGTGAAGTGGACTCTATGTTTCTGTTGGAATATTATCTAGTTGATAACATTTGAAGCGTAAACCATGGTTTATTTTGTCTTAGTCATAGTATAAATTTCTTTTGATTAAAGGTTGATGTTTAGTTACTACTTAATGCATTTAGCTGAAAAATTTATATCCATTTAATGTCTAAGATGTGTAAGAAAGTGGAAGAACAAGAAAATTGTAAAAGAGAATGTTTCTGTAACAGGAGTTGATGCCACCCAAGTAAATAACCACTGTTAGGAGACCTTAGTCTGCTACTGAGCATAAGTAGGTTTATCTCTGTGATGATTAATTTTAGTTATCAATTCGACTAAATTAAGTAATACCTAAAGAATCCGTTTGCCAGGGCATTACTAGACTAAGCCATAGTGTGCATCAGTGGGCTGATCCCGGAAGATTCCTCAAAATAGGACAACAGCCAATCAGCTGGGGCCTGGCTAGAGCAGAAAGGCCGAGGAAATAAGGCGATGGGGCGTGGCGTGGAGTGGCGTGGCGGGGCGGGGCAGAGCTGGCTGCGAGTAAGCACGTTGTAAAACACACACACCAAATAACTCCCTATATATGGATTTCTCATGGGATCCTACAGTGTATGCAAGAAATAGAGATATCAGCAAATGTTCATGTCGCCTTCCTAGCTTTTCCTGCCCAGGGTGTACCTTTGTTTTCTTATGACCTTTAATTTTTCCTGTCTTTGCTGGGCCTAAGTTAGCTCTGCACAGCCAGCTCCTCCCTTACCCTTCACCTGCCAAATAAACTTTGTCACTATTTTTGCTGGTTTCATTCAATTCAATTTCAGATGAGAAGAGGCTGGAAACTAAGACATGAGCTCACCTAAACCTTGTAACATTAATTTGGTGAGCTGTTTCTGGAAGCACCCACCTGATAACGAAAAGTGTTTTGGGACTGCAGGATGCAACTCCGGGCTCCTGTTGCTTCTGAGAACTTTAGCACTGTACTGAGGATGATGTGAAGAGTTTCCCTGATTCTGAAGCTTTCAGACCAGGATGAGCCATGCCCCACATTCTGGGGTCTTCACCTGCAGAGAGGCTGTTGTGAGGCGTGGCCTTCATCCTCACACATACAATTTCCCTGGCAAAGCCCCTCTTCAATTAAAATTGAGATCATCACAGTATTCTGATTTGACTCATTACCTGTTGAAACTTTAACAGTACATTATTGTTTACTCATAATTTTTGTAATGAAGACTCTCAAATGCTACTTTTCTGTACAAAAGGATTCTATTGAATTTAGCCTTTTTTCAGCATAACTAATGAAGATCTATTTCCACCTATCTCAAACAACAGGGGAAAAATAATGTTAGCATTTGACGTGGTTTCTCTCTTGATTTCCCCACAAAGCATAAAGGTGTAGGGATGAAGCCAGTGCAGTGGAGACTCCAGGATGTGGGAAAAGCCAGGAACATAAATTATCTGAGGAAACCTGCAAGGAGTAAGCAAGACCAGGCCAGGAAAGAGGCCACAATGGCTGCAACCACCAGAGGGTCCATAGAAGCAGAACCACCCAGGGCATTTGAAGATCTCATGTTGCCACAATTTTCTCAGGATACTGGACATAGAAATATGCCATTTGATGTTTACCTGCTACATTTTGGGTTTGCTTTCCATTTTTCTCTTTAGGAATGGAAATATTTAGCCTATATCTTTTTATGTCAGCAGTGTTTGACTTTAATTTTTACCAGGACTTACAGCTAAGATTCTGCCTAAAATCTCAGAGGATTTTGGACTTGGTCTTTTCAGCAAAGCTCAAAATTTTGGCACCTTGGAAACTCTTAGAAATGTACTAAAAGCTACTTCTTCTTCTTCTTCTTCTTCTTCTTCTTCTTCTTCTTCTTCTTCTTCTTCTTCTTCTTCTTCTTCTTCTTCCTCCTCCTCCTGTTCCTCCTCCTCCTCCTCCTCCTCCTCTTCTTCTTCTTCCTCTTCTTCTTCTCTTTCTTCTTCGACAGGGTCTCACTATGCAGTTCGTGCTGGCCTTGTGCTCTCTTTTGTAGCCCCCAGGCTGGTCCTGGCTCAAACTCCCGAGTGCTGGGATGAGAAGCGTGTTCCACCACACCCAGTTCCACTAAATGCATCTTGCATAAAAGAAATGGACATGAGTCTTTTGGGGGCCAGGGGCAAAAGGTTATGATTCATATTTAGATGCCACCTTCAAGTGACTTGAGCTCCTAAGGGTTACTGAGGAGTGACTGGGACATGGGTGCATGATTCCCCTTGAGGGATCAGTGCACTTGTGAGTTCACAGCTCAATGTGACATTGGGAAGGAAAGCCTGGTTGGAAGAGGTGGGTCCCTGGGGCTGTGGGCTGTGGGCTCTGGGCCTTCTCTCCTTCCTTTTTTCCTTGATCCCACTCTGCCTCCTGCCTACCCTGCATTGAGCTGTTTTCCCCTCTGTGATGCTCCTCTGCCATGCTGCCCTGCTTTGGAGCCAGACAGCTATGGACTGAAGCCTTTATGCACTGTGAGCCAAAAGAAACCTTTCCTCCTTAACATTGCAGGCCTCAAGGTTTATGTCTCAACAACAAGAAAAAGTAATTTCTAGAGTAGTAAAAAAAGAAGTTAACTAAAGTGGTTAAGAAAATACTAATATTTTATTTAGCTTTATTAGACATTCTCCAAGAAGTGTATGAGGAATGTCAGATCACTGCCCTTTTCAGAGCTGGGCCCTGAACTGGAGTCAGCCAACCAGGGATTGAAATGACTCCCAACTATGAACTAAAAATACAATTTTGCTCCTTAGATTTGTGACTGTTGAGTGTCATGTCTCTGCCATGAGAAAGTAACTAAGACACCAAGCTACATGAACACCATTCTTCTAATAACTTGCGTTATAGAGTGTAATGATACCATATCATATTACATTTATCTTATATACAATGTTAAATGGTTATTGTTTCATATTAAATTACAATAGAAATGTTATGCAATAAAAAGTATCCTATATTAAGAGTCCTTGGGCTTTGTTGGTACTGGTATTTTCTTGAGAAAATGGTTTCACATCACTCAAAAATTGCCTTGTTTTTCAGATTTTTTGTGAAAATTAAGATAGAGTAAATACTTTGTAGAACAAAAGATAATGAAAATAGATAGTTTATAGTAATGTGCTAGAGTGTTGCAAAGTAGGGAGTTATTCCTCAAACCAGCTAAAATTACATATGGCTATGATAGGCAGAGCTTGTTGGTACAAATACAGTTAAATTTTGAACCCTTCCAAAGTCCTTATGGGTTCAGTATAACAGTTCATGAACTAAGTGTACTTGTATACTTTTTATTCAATCAATCTCAAGGATCCTAAAATACTTTTTTAATTTTACATGAAGCATTTTGTGGTGACACTTGAGTAAGACACACAATTTAAGAGTGTTTGCTCATATGAATAAAATTAGTCCACAAAGAACCTTCTCAGAGATAAATTTCCCATGTCAGCTATACAAATCAGCTGATACAGAAAAATAAACAAGTGGATAGTTTCACTTCCTAGCAAAGCACCCATATTGAAGTGGTCAGGAAAACTATTAAAAAGTAGTCTGCAGGCTATGATTATGTAGGCAACATTTTCTACATTATCTGTAATCATTTCTAAAGTCATGTGAAACCATATTTCTAAGGACTGTTTCCTCATATGGCCAATACAACAAGATGGTTGTGCCTGTGATCTTAAAACTCAGAGAAGAAAGGAAGTGCTTTAAAAAGACATGAACGTTATGGAAGTTTGATGTATACACAAGCAACAGCAGATGTAGAGAGACTTGGAAAACTCCCCAAAAATAGACAAGAATTTGTACCTGTGCTGTTAGAGTAGGGAAGGAGGCACTAAAACACCCCACATGAGGTGAAAAGTGTAGGTTCAGCTGTAACACCCACTCAGCCGATCTCATGTACATTGCTGTGGACATTTGTATGTCCCACTTCCCCAAGAAAGCCGCAGCAGGGCCCACCTGGCCCAGTCAGTCTAGAGGAAAACTAACAGAGCAATGCCAATCACATGCCAGGAAAATGAAATTCTTGACAGCATTTAGTCAGACAAGCATCAAGAATTTAGAATCATGTCTCAATAATAGTTCAATTACAAATGAAACAACTTTGTACATCATAGTACATATAAATCTTACATAAGAAAACTATCAAATTCAACACCAAGGAAGTTGGATTAAGAGGATTAAATTACATTTTATGTCAGTCTTTCCTTTTTGTCTCAGATTGTAGTCTTTATCCACAATGTTGACAATAATGCCTGGCTCTTTTCTAAGTACTCAATAGATATTCACTAAATATCTGAATCTATGAATGTAAGAAGGAAAGACAACAGGACCCCTACATCACAGCATTTCTGTCACAGGCATGGAGAGCTGCTGCTGCGAGCCCACACTCTACATGCCCCAAGGCTCTGTGCACAGTGATTTCCCATGAGCACTTTCTCCATCACATCAGGTGGCTGCCTTGTGGTTGCTGATGGCGGTCATTCACTGTCTTCTTGCTGTACCCTGAGCCATCACGAACCATTCAGCTCCTCAAAGATGATATTACTGAACTGCAAGCTCAATTCTTTTTATGTATTTCCTTTTTTAGTGTGAAATATTACTTAATTGTAGATAATTCTCTTTAGTACATATGCATATACATGAAGGGACTGTATTGTCAGAAGGTTCATGACCTAATGTAAAATGACAGAGTAATTACTATCTGTTGACTTTCCTCCCAATTTTTCTACTTAACTATGTTATATTAAAGAGAGTGTTTAGAGAAGTCTATGCAAATTAACAAAATTCATGTCTAATCTGACCTACTTTTAACAGAAGAACAATATATAAAAATAATCATTCTTTTTCCACTCTATTGTAAAAGAAACTAGTCTATTGTATTATATTTCAATTATCTTCTGAGGAATTATGCTGATTTAAGTATATGTATGAATATAACTAAGATGTAGAGTGAATCTGTGTCCAATAATAAATAAGTGGATTATTAAAAGGTAAACATGTACAATTTAACATCATTCACCCATTGAATAGAAAATTCTATTTGTGACATTAACGATGAACCTAGGGAATATTACACAAAGTGAAGAGAAGCAGCACAGAAAGATGATGCCCAAACTCATTTTAGATCAAATGATACAAGCAGTGTGAATTGGTGACTCCTAGGCACTGAAGGAGGACTAGAACCATGGAGATGTTGTGCAAAGGGTTCAAATTTTACTTTATGTAGGATGAAAATTTCTGGAAATTTAATGGAAAAGTTATTAAAAATACATGGGCCATCCAGATAGCTCAGCAGACTAAATCACCTGCTTTGGCAGAGTACAGCAACTGAGGTTCTATCCCTGGTGTGCCATGCTGGCCCCGCTCCCCAGGTGAGCTGAGATGGCAATTGAAACTGGGCATGGTGGCGCACGCCTATAATCACAGCACTTGGGAGGCTGAAAACAGAAGAATCACTACGAGTCTGGTCTACATAGTGAGACTCTGTAGATCCTATAGACTCTGTACTAAATACATAAATAAAATAAATATATTGCATTCTTGGAATCTAAGAAAGTAAATCATAAAATGGTTTCACTGCATGCACACACACACACACACACACACACACACACACACACACACACTGAAGGTAGGTATACTAAGTTATGTGGTTAAGATAATCAAATTTCAATTTATTTGAATACA
>NW_004524767.1:3350090-3356500 GCF_000260255.1 Octodon degus | reverse complement strand
GGCGCAGGGTAGCAGGAAGCTCTCCACACACTCACCGGACCTGTGCTAGGACTAGGTCTGTGATAGCAATTTTTAAGTTAAAATAGCTAAATAGTATTTTAGGCTTTTTGGTCAACACGAGCTTTTATTTCTACTCATCTTTGTCATTATAATATAAAAATATTCATAATCATACACAATTCTTGAGCATGATTGTGGTCCAATCAAATTTTATTTACATTGGTCTCTAGTACATAGAATATTTAATATATAATGTAGTGAAATTATGCATTACAAAAGTTCTCTAAGCCTTAGAATTGCCCTTTTACACAAATTTATTTTCTTGATTATGATGCACTTGAATGTAAAGATCCTGTCATATTCGACTTTGTGTCACTGTAATCTGCAAAAGATTATACTTCTTATTTAAGATTGCAGACTACCACAGACCCAACCTTGTGAGACTGACTCTGGGCAAGCATGCAACAGGGTGTAAAAGAAGAGTTAGCACCTCAACTTTGAAGTACATAAGGGAAATCCTGAAAGCATACAGTGCACTTAATTGGATTATGAGAAACTCAGCGGATTTGGTGTCCTTGACTGAACACACAGTCTTTCAAAAACTTTAACAGTGTTGCATGCTGGATGTTTTGGGAACTATTTCTGGAAAATCATACTGGATAACTCCTGTACAGGGTGATAATTTGTTAAAGTTTCAAAATTTTATAGAACTGCAATAAAGTGCAATGATGATTCTAAATCTTGTTACCAAATCTAATCCCTTTCAATGGCCAATAAAGGACAGTCTTCATCAAAAGGCCTATGGGATAATTTTTCTGTAGTCACAGTCAATATTTATATATGGAATTATATTGATTCTGAGATACCCCAGACTCCTATACTTCCCATGATGAAATGTAAATGCTGATTCATAGTTAAGTACTTCAGGTCTGGGATGAAAACACTTGGATGACATCTACTAAGAGAGAACTCAGCCAGCTTGCATCCTTTACTGGAAACAAAATTATGTTTATAATAAATGAATCAATAACATCCAAAATATTGCTGGATTTCTACACAGATCTGGCATACTATTGTGATATTAGATACTGACTTGTTTGCTACTGACTGCAAGGAAACAGGCAGAATACGATGACATCCAGTGGCTCTGAGGCACAAACTTATGACCTTTATTGCTTCCAGGCTGGAAAGTAAGATGAACATTAGGATATTCCTGTATTCAGGATAATAGATTAAAACCACATATTAATCATTATGCCTCCTTATCATGTGGCATCTGTTGACCTCTTCAGCTTTTCTAAAGATGCTAATTTGCCCTCTATTTTTAGTCCCCAAATCAGACTTGAATGGAGTACACTGAATCTCTTCTATACACAGGAGGTTCTAAATCGCAATGCAGAGGGAGTCCATTACTAAATTCAGAAGTAAAAATGATAACAAAACCATTCTACAAAATACACAAGAACCACACAAAATGGAATTGAAACAGAGGAATGGATGTGGCAGACTGGCTGAGGAAATAACCTAAGAGCTATTAAGCGCCAAATCCCAGGACATACTTTCCAAAACTCTACATATGGACTTTTTGTAAGAACTGAAGCAGGCTTTTGCTAGAATGGCCTGGGCCTAATATCATCCTGAGGAATAGGTGATATGGAGAGAAAACATTCTCTCAGGCTTTCACAGAGAGCACATTGGCCAAGCAATGGCCATGACTCATCAACATGGCTGACACTGACAAAGGTTCTACAATAGGAGGTACAGGATCTCAGGAAAAATCTTGAGGGGATTTCACTGATCTTATCAGACCCAAAAGGTACAACTCTTGTTGCATAGGTCTTGCTTTATCTTGGTCTTAACCATGCAGCAGAAAAGTATAAAAACAAAATATAAGAAGTAAAGCCATGCTGTTAGGTTGAGCTGTAGGGGAATCAGGTCAACAATTTCTGACATTGCCAGTGAAGTGGTAGACCCAATACTATTATAGAACTACTGAACTCTTTTAGAATATTTTGCTGAGTTAACACACCTATAATATTCAAATAACGAAACTTACCAAAAAAAGGGGATATAGATGAATGTCCATTTTGTATCTGTGCATTCAAAATGGTTAGGATAGATATATAGTTACATTCCCTTAATGAATAGAGGGATTTGTTCTAATGGTGTTTATAGATAGGATATCATGTCCCCATCTTGTACAGCAATTAACCACTAGAAAGAATGTATGCAATTTTTTAATTATTGAAACGGTCCTACTTATTTGGTTGGAAACTGTCTCATTGCTATTTGTTTCTCAATAAAATTATGGAAAATAAGGAATAAAATAGGATAGATATACAGCTACTTTCTCTTAATTAATTGAATAGAAAGATTTGTACTAATAATGTTTGTGGACAGGATATCATGTCTGCATCTTGTAATATGAATAACCACTAAGAAGACAACAATATGCAATGTATTGATTATTGAAACTGTCTTATTAGTCAGTTGTGAAACTGCCTCATTGCTATATTTGTTTTTCAATAAAATCATTTAAAAAATAAATTAATTAATTAAAAAAAAAGAAAAGGCAGTCACCATCAAGCTTTTTCCACTGAGTTCTCTCTTGCATTCTGGCCCATGCACATGCTCTGAGGTATACTTCTCTCATTCAAGTACTAACCAGGCCCGACCCTGCTTAGCTTCTGAGATCAGATGAGATTGGGCATGTTCAGGGTGGTATGGCCATATACTATACTTCTTTTCCTATGTTTACTTGGGCTAAATTTACACTAAAGAACCTATTTGTTTTCTATTTTTAAGGAATAGAAAACCTCTCTACTGTTTATGATTGTTCTTAATAATTCTTTACTTGGAACAGAAAGAACTACTCTATAAGGACACTCCAGAACTCCAAAAGAGAATATCAAAAGAGAATTATTATCAAAAGAGATAATGATTGTCAAATGAGAATGTAGTGTCTTCATTCTAGACAACTCTGTATGTGTGCTTTCTGTCTTCCATGATCTATGTTTTTGGAGCAGTGCAGTGTTTGACTTGTCCCCAGGCTTTGAAGACTGGCTGGTATCTTGGTTCTTTGGAATAACTTACTAGACTGAAGTACTCGTTCTTTTGGCCATGCTTCTGTGTATTGAGATTTTTTTTACTTTGCATGGTCCATTGTTTTTGTGGATTGTTGCATATGTTCTTGCTCTATTTTGTAGACTATCAAAACATAATGGTTCATTGAAAAAGGGAACCCGATATTCCTTGTCTCCTTACAACAGTTAATATGAAACTACACAGGATCAATGTCTTTGCTCAGGCAGAAGCAATAATATGAAGACAAGCCATAGTGCATTTTGCTCCTCTCAGAATGAGGCATTGAACCAGGCATGAGAGCACACACCTGTCATCTCAGTACTTGGAAGGCTGAGGCAAGAGAATCACTACAAAATTGAGGAGCCTGAACTAAGAGTTCAAGGCTAACCTGAACTGCATACCAAGACCCTATCTTAAAAGAAGAAAGAAAGAAAAGAAAAAGAAAGACAAGAAGTAAAAGAAAGAAAATAAGGCCAAAAGTGAGGTGGAGGAGAATGAAATTACATGGGAGAGATAAAAGCTAGGTAGAAAGGACACAAGAAAAATGATGATTATAGAAAATGAAAACAGGGACTCTAAGACACAGACTTGCTTCCTTACTTGTTTTATTTATGTATTTATTTATTTATCCTCTTCCCCCAGAAGAGTCAGTCTAGGCCTTACCTTTTGCTGGCAAATAGAGCCTGTTATTTTCTTTTGATCTATAAAAGATCCTTATTGCATAGGACACATTTTCAAATGCAAATTACTAATTTCTTAGGAATAAGCTATTGTTTTACTATTGTAGGCCATGTTTCCACACTCACTAGACAAAGACCAAGTCTATAGCTAAGCGATGGAAAAGCTTTTAGAGACTGAGTACCCATACGGCAACCCCAAACCCACTTATTTATTACAAAGTTAAACCTGAAAACTGAGGTTTTAGTTGAGAAAGAACAGCTCATACACTTGGCTCATGTCCTAACACAAAGCCTTCGTGTCCACTGTGGCACATGGGCCATAGGTTTTGCCACCACTATGACAGATCATCAAATTCCATAGATGTCCACCATGAAAGATACATAAATATTCCTAATTCCAGACACTAGCACATCTTATTTCTCTGAATGCCCATGATTTACTCTTCTGTTGTTGTTTATTTTAAAGAGAACAACAACAACAAAAAAAAAAAAACCGTTAGAAATGATACAGAATCTCCTAAAACAAGATAATAGGAATTCATTCATATTTGATATATTGCATGTCGTTGACTTCAAAGTAGTTCTTCAGATTATAAGATATGAATATGTAAAATTGGTCAAATATATTAAGCATGAACTGTTCCTTCCAAAAAGGAGAAGACAAGAAAGGGCAAAACAAATACATAGCTTGGATAATTGTACTGCTGATTTCTGCTGTTCTATTTCAATAGGAGCATTTAATGCTTAAACCTTTTTCTCTCTTCTTTTTAATTTTTTTGCATCCAATTTTGAATGCTTATATCTGGCAATCTCTATCACTAATTTGAAGACAAAAATATGTAATATGTTCAACCATGTTGAATTCTTATCATTTTGTTTAGTTAAATTTTGTATCATTACTAATGTATCTTTATATCATTTATTCTCTCTTAAAAAAGAAAATTATTATTGCCAAAAAAATTAATGAATAGAAATTAATAGCACAATTATCTATCTTGTATATTTCCCTTTATTCATTCATTTTTTCTCCTTTCCTTCATCCCAGCTCTTCTTTCCTTTTAAGCAATTCCTATCCCTCTCACAATGGCTATTGTACCTTTCAGATTTTATTTACTCTTTCAGTTTTTATCGTAGGGAGACAATATTACCTTTACAAATGTAGGTCTGATTTATTTCACTTATGAGTATAATCTTCATTTGTACATTTATCTACAAAAGACTTGAATTTATACTTTTTTATAACTGAGTAATACTCCATTGTATAAAAATACTACATCACATCTTTTTTTTTCTTTCCTGTATTTGAAATTAATCTTGGGCTCTTGCACTTGTCAGGTAGGCACTTAGGCCCTTGAGCTGTCTCCCCAGCTCAACACTATATCTTTTTTTAATTAATTCCTTGGCTGATGAACCTTTGAGTTGTTTCCAAGTTTTAGCTATGACAAATTGCTTTGCTAGTAACATGGGTGCAAATATATTGTTATGGTGATTTTTTTCAGTTCTTCTGGAAAAATACCTAGAAGGAGAATAGTTGGCTTCAATGGGATGTCTAGTTCTAGTTTTTTGAGGAATCTCCACACTGATTTCCACAATGGTTGTATCATGATTCACTCTTGAGTATGTTTTGAAATCTCTACCTAGTACACTCATCCTATGTCTCTTACTAATGCGTTCAAAAAGTGCTGTTTCTGAGATGGAAATCAGCAATATGGTGTTTATTATACAAAATGGTGGGTTAGATTTCTTATTGTAGCAACAGGGACCTCTTTGGAAGCTGCCTAGTGACACATAGACTATGCCAAGCTTTCTAACTTTGTATCTTATAATGCTAAGACTTTAAAGGAGATGATGATATAGAAAAATATATCAATACTAACCTGTTCAATGTCAAACATTCTAACTTTGTGGTAAGTTGCATCTCACAGCAAGGAAGAATGAAGTTACAAGACAAAGGAATTTGGAACATTTTATTTTAAAATTTAATTGCTTCTGGACTCCCAGGAGAAGGGTCTCAAATAGTTGGCGACTGAGGCTCTTCATCATGGATAATTTATTTAGCAAAGTAAGAATGGGGGTACAATGGGCATCGAACTACAATCAGCTTATAAAATTATAAGTAAACTCACTTAACTAATATTGATCTAATATTATGGAAATGTGTCACATAGCATAGCATAGAAAGAGCAAAGGGCTTCTCAGAATGAGAGGGGAATATATGTCCAGATTTTCTGGACACTCACTTATTTGCCTGATATCTAGCAAGGTTCACTAGATCAGGATATGTGAATTGCAGTAAAATCTCAAATTGCTGTTTATTCCCAGGGAGGCCTGCATAACTGTCTACTGTGACTCTATCCTGGACCCTGGGTCTCTTCAAATTAATGTGCTGTCACAACTCTGATGTTCTCTTTTTTTGTGTTAACTATCTTCAGGGCCCAGCACTTCTTTGAATGTATATGGATTTTTTATCTAACTTAGCTCTCTGTGCTAATATTGATTTAGGGTAAATAAATGTAGCTCCCAACATGCAAGACATCAGATATATTGCATTCATGTTCCTCAAAATTGGAGAAGGAATTATAAGAAACAACAGAGGTTAAAAAGTCATTGAGGGATATAGTTGCTGAGGTGAAGGAGGGGACCTCA
>NW_004524767.1:3348878-3349464 GCF_000260255.1 Octodon degus | reverse complement strand
ATTCACAGCTGAATGATACAAGAAACTTAGGGAAAATTTAATGCCAACTATTCTAAAGCACTATGATAAAATCAAAAGGGAAGTAACTTTTCTGATCTCATTACTGAGGCAGATATTACTCTAATACCAAAACCAGAGATGGACCAAACCAAAAAAGAGAATTACATGCTAATCACCTTAATGAGCATAAATACAAAAACACTAAATTACATAAAAGCAAACATCTCAACAAATTATCAACAAATTAATTATTAATTATCAAGAAGATTATGTATCATGACCAAGTGGGATGAATCCCAGGTATGCAGGGATGGTTAGATAAACATGAATCAATAAATATAATACACTACATCAACAAAGCCAGAGATGAAAGCATATGATCTTCTCAATAGATGCAGAGAAATCTGTTGGCAAAGTCCAACACTCTTTCATGACCAAAAAAAAAAAACCACACACACACAAAAAAACAAAAACAAAAATACCCCAACCCTACAGAAAAGCACAATAGATAGACTTTACCTCAATCTGATAAAAGCCGTCACTGACTAATCAACAGTCAACATCATACTAAATGGACAAAAACTGA
>NW_004524767.1:3337936-3348743 GCF_000260255.1 Octodon degus | reverse complement strand
AGACAGAGACAGACAGAGACAGACAGAGAATGAATAAAAATTGAAAAGGAAAAAGGTAAATTATCATTATTTGCAGATGACATAATACTGTAAATAGAAGACCCCAAAAAGTCCTCCAAGACACTTATAGATTTAATAACCAAATTCAGTAGCACAGAAGGATACAAAGTCAACACTAAAAAGTCAACAGTATTTCTATACACAAACAAAGAGTGCAACAAAAGAATAATTAGGGAATCCACACCTTTCACAATAACATCCCCCAAAATAAAATACTTAGGAATAAATCTCACAAAAGAGGTAAATGATTTATACAGTGAAAATTATAGTACTCTGAAAAAAGAGATCAAAGAAAAGTTCAGAATTTGGAAAGTTATTGCTCCTTACTGGGAAGAATCAAAAGTGTGAAAATGGGCCTACTCCCCAAATTTTATTTAGATTCAATGCAATCTTAATTAAATTACCATTAGTATGCCTCAAAGATCTAGACAAAACATTCCTAAAATTAATCTGGAACAAGAGGAGATGTAGAATTAAATAAACACTCCTAGGAAACAAAGGAAAACCAGCAGACATCACTATCCACAATTTAAAATTTACTACAAAGCTACGGTGATAAAATCCACATGGTACTGGAAGAAAAACAGACCTGAGGATCAACAGAACAGATTAACAGATGTAGATACAGCTGTACACACACATAGCCATCTTATCATTGACAAAGGGGCCAAATATGTTCCCTGGAAGAAACAAAGTCTCTTTAATAAATAGTGATTGAAACACTGGTTTTAACATTCTGAAGACTAAAATTAGACCTATGACTATCACATTGAACTAAACAACCACCAAAATGGATCAAAGATTTCAAAATTAAAATTGAAACAGTAAATCTTCTAGTGGAGAAAGTAGGTAGAAATATTACAGACATAGGGGTACGTAGAGATCTCATGAACAAAAATCAAACTTCATTGGAAATACTTCAAAGAATAAACAACTGGGATCTCATCTTTTTGAAAAGTTTCTGAACATTAAAAGAAATAACTTACGGAGTAAAAAGAAAACCCATGAATTGAGAAAAATTTTAGCCAACTCTTCCTCAGAAAAAGGACCTCTTGTAGAACATACAAAGAATTAAAAAATATTAAGACTCCAAAATTCAAAGATCCAATCCAGAACTGGGCATCTGAGATAAATATACCTATCTCACATGAAGAAATAAAAGCAGTAAATAAATAATATAAAATATGTTTAACGTCAATGATCATTTGATAAATACAAATTAAATCAGCACTGGTGTTCCATCTTACCCCAGAAAGAATGGTTGTCATCAAGAAGTCAATAAATAGCAAATGCTGGACTAGCAGCTGTAGGAAGATTGGGACTGTTCTTCACTGTTGGTGGGAATATAGACTGGTAAAACGAGTAGAGAAATTAGTGTGGAAATTCCTCAAAAATCTAGATTAGAGGTTCCATTCATCCCACGTATTCACTCCCTGGGTATTTTTTTTTTCAATTAGACTGGAAACATCATATATGTTCACTCATGTTTATTTTAATTTAATTAGTTAATTGGTACCAAGGATCAAACTTTGGACCTTGTGCTTGTCAGGTAGGCTCTTTGGCTGCTGAACTATATTCCTGGTCCTGCACTCATGTTTATAGCAGCTGGACCTTGGAAATGAGCCACATGCCCATCAAGTGATGAATGGATAAAAAATGATAGGGTAATTTTATACAATGGAGTATTACTAAGCTGTAAAAAGATAAACCCATAGCTTTTATAGGTAAATGGATGCAACAAGGAACATGCTTGTGAGTGAAATAAATCATGCCTGCATGTGGAAATACCATACTGTCTCGCTAGTGTAACGTCCTGAATGATCAAATAAGATATGAAAGAAACAGGGAAAGAATCTGTTCAAAGGAATAACTGGGATGAAGAAAAGGATAAAACAAAGAGAAAAAGACATATCTACACACACACACATACACAGGATAGCTTGAATAATTGTACAGCTGATTTCTGCTGGTGTACTGAAAGGAGAAGTTACTGCTTAAATCTTTTCAATTTCTTATCATATTTATTTATTTATTTATTTATTTTTTAGGGAAGGGTCTACAAGGTGTTCAGGGTCTTACTACTAGATCAGACTTGTAGTGATTCTCCTGTTTACAGCCTCCCAAGTGCTGGGATTAAAAGCATGCGCCACACGCCCAGTCACAGTCTCTGTCTCAGCATGCTCCAGGGGTAGGGCTGGCATGGCAGGCCCAGAGATCCAACCCCCCTCCCTTGTGCCGGCTTGCAGGTACTTTAATCTGCTGAGGTATTTGGCCGGCCCTCTTATAACTTTTAAAAAACCTATTCTGCATGTTTATATCTGTAATCTAAACAAAATAATTTGAAGACAACATCATATAATACAGTAATCATTATCAAATTCCTTATTTTTAGCGAAATTCTGCATCATTTCATTTTTTTTTTTTTTTTTGCTATTTTGTATTCTCTTCAATAAAATGTGAAAACTGCTGATCCAATAATATGAAAGGCATTTGGATGGCATCATTGCCCTTCATCACTAATCTATAGTTTCAATCTTGTCTTTAGTTTTAGTAGTCTGAGTCAGTGTGAGAAGCTGGCTCATCCCCCTGCAGACAATGATGTACCTATATGGGGATTCTTAAAAGGCTGGTACCAGCAATCTGAAGCTTTTGCCCATTCCTTAGGGAATGATGTAGATCTGGCCAACATGATTTTAGTTTCGTCGAATATTTGTTTGATGGGTTTTCATTTGCTGCGCTCACGCACTGGAGGGCCCAGCTCTGTTTGACTGCCTACTTTATTTCTGCCTATCTTAGCTGTTATAATAATTTCACAGAAGATAATATAAATTGGCTTTTTATTGTATATGTTTAATAGTTGACAGATGGATTAAGTCAATGGAATGTGTAGAGAATATCATTTCATAATTTATTACTGAAACCAACAAAAACCCATAATAAATCCTCTAGTTTAAAACAGAAAAAAATGTCTCACATGATGCAGCAGGATTGTAATCCCAGCAGTTGGGAGGCTGAAGCAGGAGGATCACTGCAAATTCGAGACCAGTCTGGGTACAAAGAGAGCTCAAGGGCAGCCTGAACTGCCTATTGAGATCCCATTTCAAAAAAGACCAAAAAAAAAAAAAAAAATGGAAAGAAATAAATGATTCTGGAAATGTACTCCAGTGAATTGTCACGAGGGTTTGCAAACCAAACCAAACTGAAAACGGAGAGCAGATTATGTTGATACAGGAGAACTATTACTCTCAAAGTGCTAGATGTCAGATGGGCTGTTTTTTGTCCCCTGAAATTGCAGAATGAAGTCCAAGGAACAGGCTACCTGCCTTAGTGCAGGTGCAGCATTCACATCACCAGTCCCAGCCCTCGACAATGAACCAGGCACAAACTCTAGACTCAGCAACCTCCAGAGAGCCTTCCCTTCTTTGACTGCATGAGGATTTGGGAGATATCCATACAGACTAGAACAACCAGCAAGGAATAAAGAGAAAATCTAATGTTGGTAGTAATTTCCCAAAATTAAAGATATAATAAATAGAATTATGAAATTATTAAAAAATTGCTTGCCTTAAAGAATTTTGTATATTTAGATTGTGTGTGCCTGTGTGTTATGCCTGTATAACATGTAGTAATTTGCATGTATTATCTATAAAGGAACCAAACAAGAACTAAGAGAAAGAACTTTTATCCCAAGGCCCCAGTATGCACTGCATGATATATTTAAATTTCTTAAAATGACAAAAATAGAAGTAAATTATTGAAATAAAAATGTGCGACAGTGCTTTAAGATATTTATAAATCTATGGTTCCATAAAGGATCAGAGTAAGAGATGCTGGCAGTGAGGGAATTTCTGAGAGAAATGAATATAGACAAGAAGCTAAAGGAGGGGCTGGTCAAATAGCTGAGCAGATTTAAGCACATGCAAGCAGGTGCAGGGGCCAGTGGTTTGATTCCCCTGGCCTACCATCCTGGTTGGGCCCCTGCGTGGGCTGAGAGGGTGATGGAGCCTGGGCATGGTGGCGTGTGCCTGTAATCCCAGCTCTTGAGAGGCTGTAAATAAAAGAATGACTGCAAGTCCAATCTAGTAGTGAGATCTTGAACACCCTGTAGACCCTTCCCTAAAATCCAGAAGAAGAGGAAGAAGAAGAAGAAAAAGAGGAAGAAGAAAGAAGAAGAAGAAGAAGAAGAAGAAGAAGAAGAAGAAGAAGAAGAAGAAGAAGAAGAAGAAGAAGAAGAAGAAGAAGAAACAACTAAGGGAAATCAAAATAAGTGAGTTTTCTGAAAGAAAGAATAGAGAATTGGAAAGAAGCAATTTAAAATGCTGTTAAATTTTTCAAAATATGACATACAACATTCAAATTGACTTTATTAATGAGTGACAATAAAAATAGTAAAAATAAAGGGATCGTCAGTGCATTTTAAGAAGTGTAAAAATTTTAAGAAAAAAGAAAAAGAAATCCTAAAAGCCAGCCCCCCCCCAAAAAAAAAGATACTCTAGAAAGTATGTCAATGAAATTAAGATAAAAAGGATCATTTTAAAAGTTATTTCAATTTGGATTATCAGCTTAAAAGTCTAATCATTTCTGTCAGCATCATCATTAGATCCTTTGAGACCACTTCGCCAGCTTATACCCACAGTCAGTAGTGAGGAGCCATGGCACATTTTTGCTTGACCACTGGAGTGTGGTCTGGGCACCTTTCCAACCAGCGTGCATGGCATTTAAGAACTACATATTGTCATTCATAATGACTAAAAGACAGTATGGCAGATATAGATTTTTCAGGCAGTTCCATTAAAAAGTGCAACTTCTGTGCTGTTCCCAGGGGAGCAGGGTTCAGGAATCACTGTGAGTCCTCCCGAAGGGCCCCCAGTGACCAGCTCAAGTCAGCAGTGTGGACTCTCTCTCAGCCGTGTCCTCGGTGAGTTCCAGGGCAGCAGCATTAGTAATCTTTTCCTATTTGTGCTTTATTTCACGACATGAGGAATAGAATGCCTCATCTTTATATTATTTTCAATGACATTACTATTATATATGTGAAACAGGTGTTTCTGGTTCACTTCAGACAGGTAGTTTTATCTTCATTTTGTATCCTGTTCAGTTTCACAAAAATGCAGGAATTAGGAGAAATGGTGTCATCTCCACTGAAATTCTTCCAGTGTCGATTTTTATATTCATGTAGCATGCAAGGTTTTTCTGATCATAAATGTTGGTAGAAACAAATATGTATATCCTAAGGCTACTGGGACTTTGGGATTATTATATTACAGTGCTTCTCAAATATTTTCATTAAAGTATTTCTTGTGACAAGAGAAAAGAAATGCTTCCTTATAGTTTTCTGGAGGCATATCCTAAATAGTGTCAGCCAACAAAAAACTGTTTTTAAATAATAAGATTTATCTTCTTATATACAAATATTTACAATGATGCCTTATTAATTTGGCTTTAATTTAAAAATATTTCAATATCACTATACTAAATATCACATTCCAAAAAGAAAATCTAACATCCACCAAAGACTGGTGTCCTTATACATTGTTAGCAAACTTTCTCCTGAAAGACACAATGTATTAGTTTGAAAAGCCCACTGCTGAGACTGTCATTAAATATGGATTATAAATGCCAAATAAGTTTTTATGAAATGCCAATAATGTAAAAGATCTCAATTTTCTGCAAAGATATTACAATACATTCAAAAAAATCTCTGAAATTTCAATGACTTCTATTACATCCGTATTAATTTTTGTCTCACGTGATTACCGTAGTGGAAGGCTAAAAAATGGTAAAATGTATTCAAGCTCAGGACTGTACTAAAAGCAACAACCACAACAATCATTTTGTTCATCCAGATTGCATGCATTCTTAGCTTTCATATATCGTGCTTCTCAAATAGTCAACATTCTATGGGTAAGTCATATGCAAATTGAATGTACCCTGATTGAGAAACTATTTTGTTTTATTTATTTATTTTTGAAGTATTTTTTCCATAATTTTATTGAGAGACAAATAGCAATGAGACAGTTTCAAATCAAATTGGTAGGACAGTTTCAATAATTAACACATTGCATACTCTCTTCCCAGTGGTTATTTTCTGTACAAGACGCAGACAGGATATCCTATTTACAAACACTATTACAACAAATCCCTCTATTCATTCAGAGAATGTAACTATATATCTATCCTAACCTTTTTGAATATACAGATACAAAATGGACATTCATCTGTATCCCCTTCTTGTTTAGTTCCGTCATTTGAATATTATAGGTGTGTTAACTCAGCAAAATACTCTAAAAGAGTCCAGTAGTCCATAATAGTATTGGGTCTTCCGCTTCACTGGCAATGTCAGAAATTGTTGACCTGAGTCCCCTGCAGCTCAACCTAACAGCATGGCTTTACTTCTTATACTTTGTTTTTATACTTTTCTGCTGGATGGTTAAGACCAAGGTAAAGTAGGACCTATGCATCAAGAGTTGTAGCTTCTGGGTCTGATAAGGTCAGTGAAATCCCCTCAGTATTTATCCTGAGATCCTGTACCTCAGATGGTAGATCCTTTGTCAGTGTCAGCCATGTGGATAAGTCACAGAGATTATAGAGGAAATTGACATGAAAAAAAAACTGTGTTCATACTGAATATGTGCAGCCTCCTTGTGTCTATTTTCTTTTGCATCTATAAGATGAGTGGAGATGAACTTTTCTTCTCTAGGACTAAGCTTTTGTTTGTTGACACAGGTACACTATGGGATTTTTGTTCTGTTTTGTTTTAAAATTTTCCAGTTGCCTGATGATAGGTAGTGAATTATTTCAAGAAATAAACATAGAAAGAATTTCACAAAACTGTTTTTGATACCTTTTTTTTTTTACTGTTTATTGGAAATTTCTTGACAGTTGGGTTCACCAAATGTGACAACCAACAATTAATTGTATTTTTCCTTCCTACAGATTAAAAAAAAAAAGACTGGCTACAACCAGTATTTAAGGCCCCAGGAAATGTCATTGTTTTTCTTAAGAAGATGGAATTAGGTTTTCCCAAAGCAGCATGGGTTAATATCTTGATATGAACAGTTGGAGGAATGTGTGAAGGTCCAGAGTCAGCGCACAGAATATTGAAGAGCTGAACAGGTCCTGCATAAAGTGATGTCTTCCACAGTACTCAGAGATGCTTTTCTGTGTAAGTTTATAGGGGAAAGGAAGTTTGGTCTGTAGTAGTACAACTACTGATGATGGTGACACGTGATTTTGATTTTTTTGAAAATTATTTTCCACACTTTAAAATGTAATAGTACTGTATCGCAGCCCATGATACTGGCGCAGTAGTATCATGGAAAACGATGGCTAATTCTCTCATATGCTGGAGTGGGGCCCCTGTGGAAAGGCTACTGCTGAGGGACTGAAAGGCTCTGGAGGTGGGCAGTGGGAACGGGACACGCCTTGCAAAGCCTTGACTGGAAAGATGAAATTTCTGCTGAAATGGAATATCACTAATATTCTGCTTGATTTTCTTTTAGAGAATATTTTTTAAAAACAAAAATTTGGAAATGATACTATAAATAAATTTTTATACAATATATAATAGCAAAACCAAATGCAACCTTATATAATGCAGTAACTTTAATACCTTGGGATGCTGTTAAGATCACCGGGAAAGAATAGCAGCTAGCTTGTATTTTTCACTTTTTTAGTTAAAATAAGCCTTAATTCGAAGTCCTATTTGCTTTTATTTCTTGTGAGCTGTAATTATATTGACAGATAGTGACTTGTAAATATAAATCTCCATTGTTTTCAAAACCTCTCTAAATAATATCTTGACTTATTTTGCATTTCTTCCTTTTCTTTCTACACACACACACACACACACACACACACACACTCACTCACACATGCCTACAAACTAGTAGATGTGCAAGAACACATCCATCTCAATACATGTCCTTTAGTTTGGCATTTATAACAGAAATGAAACTTGACTAATAGCAGAAGAGAAAATTTGCATTAAACAGACAGAAAACAATAAAAATACAAAGATTTAATGTTAGAAATAGCAAACTATATTTCTTTCTTCATCTTGGTTTCAAACTTTTGCTTGTCTTGCGACTACCACACTTATTGCTCAAAATAAAGATCAGCATTCTTCTTGTTATCTTGAAAAGGTTGGGGAAGGGTGAGAGGAGAGAGAAAAGTGTTGAAAAGGGAATTAAGATGAGTTATATACGTCCCGACCCTACCCAGAGCATGCTGTGTGGGCCACCATGGCACAGCCTGAAACCCCTGCACTGGGGAGTCTGAAAAGAGGAAGATCAGTGTAAGTCAGAGCTGCACAGTGAGGCCCTGTACGAAATACATAAGAAAAAAAGATGAGTTATATACACGTACCAACTCCACACAAGGACTGTAAGCATTGTATACTACAAACTTGGGCTAATAATATATTAAAAGAAAAGTTTGAAAATGCAGTCCTCATGACCTTGTTTTTATAAACTCCATTTCTTTTTTTTTTGCATTTTTATTTATTTATTTATTTTTATTTTTTCCATAATTTTATTGATAAACAAATAGCAATGAGACAGTTTCAAATCAAATTGGTAGGACAGTTTCAATAATTAACACATTACATACATTCTTCCTAGTAGTTAATTGCTGTACAAGATGCAGACATGATATCCTAACACCATTAGAACAAATCCCTCTATTCATTAAGAGAATGTAACTATATATCTATCCTAAATACTTTGAATACACAGATACAAAATGGACATTCATCTGTATCCCCTTCTTTGGTTAAGTTCCATTATTTGAATATTATAGGTGTGTAAACTCAGCAAAATATTCCAAAAGAGTCCAGTAGTCCATAATAGTATTGGGTCTTCCGCTTGACTGGCAATGTCAGAAATTGTTGACCTGAGTCCCCTGCAGCTCAACCTAACAGCATGGCTTTACTTCTTATATTTCTTTTTTATACTTTTCTGCTGGATGGTTAAGACCAAGGTAAAGCAGGACCTATGCAACAAGAGTTGTAGCTTTTGGGTCTGATAAGGTCAGTGAAATCCCCTCAGGATTTATCCTGAGATCCTGTACCTCAGATTGTAGAACCTTTGTCAGTGTCAACCATGTGGATGAGTCATGGCCATTGCTTGGCCAATGTGCTCTCTGTGAAAGCCTGAGAGAATTAAACTCCATTTCTTAATAGGACTTACAAAGGAGCTATTTGTATTTTTTATTTTAATAATGAATAAATTCTAAAGTTACACAAAATACAAAATAGAATAATAGACAACTTAGATATACCTAAAGCAAACTAACTGTGGCTGTTTTGGGAAGATCATTACAGACTATTTTGTCTGTATATAGAGAAGGATGCCTGGCTGCCTGGGTGGATGGATGGATGGATGGATGGATAAATGAATCAATGGAAAATGAAGCACATGATACATTATAAAATAAGCACATCCTTTAAAGGTAATTTAAGAAACCTGCCAGTAGAAGCAATTAATCTTTCTTAGCAGGATTCTCTTAAGGCTGAATGATGCTCTTAAAGATGACCCACGCCTGATGTCATCAAAAGAAAATCTTTATCATATTCTGAAATGATAAGGAAATATGTACATTTTACTCTATGCTTAATATCTGAGGTCAGGAGCTGTAGTGCTTCTGCTACTTTTTTCTGTGCCATCTCTTCTGTATGTACATTTTTTTTTCATTCAGTTAGAATTTATTTCAATTTCATAAGTTTGTATTTACTTTTCCTATCCTGGAACATATCTGAGCTCCCTCATTTGTAGAATGAATTCGTTCCACTCTCCTCCCTGGTACCCTGGCCACACAGCACCTTTTCGTGCATTATTTTTGCCTCACAATTCCCCAAGAATCTCATTCTCAGCTTATTGACCTCCTTCACAGACACATTTGAGGTGAGATTGCACTTGTAAGAATTTCCAGAATGAATTCCATTCTTTCACTTTCTTCACTGCTCTGTGGCTGGAATACACTTAGTAGTTTTTGGGTCACAGATATTTCCTTCTTTTACTGATAGCTATATTTTCCCCATGGATGCTTTATTCTGACTTATTTGTTATACTCTAGAAGAGCATTACTGTAGTTTTTATATTCATTGTACACAAGGAGAGACTTTTTATTCCTCTGTTTTACTATGTTTCATCTACTCCAGGATCTATTTTTAATACTGCATTAAATTTACATCCATGTGTGTTTTTGTGGACATATATGTAATCACACAACAATAGAAAATGCATGTAGGAGGCCCACCAGATAGCTCAGCAGACCAAAGCACTTGCTTAGGCAGATTCAGACCCTGGAGTTTGATTGCCAGCATGCAGTGCCAGCACTGCCCATGGGGCATGCCGAGACAGCTGTTGAGACTGGGTGTGGTGGCCTCCCTGTAATCCTTACACTTGGGATGCTGAAATCAGGAGGGTTACTATGGGTCTATGGGTCTGATCTGTGCAATGAGACCCTGTAGACCCTGTAGTAAATAAAAAAAAGAAAGAAAAGAAAGTTCATATGGACAGACAACATGAGTTTTTTTTTTTTGGAAGATAAAATGGTATTTTATATTGAAGGGATAAAGATAAAAGTAAAGAAATGTTGGTTAAATCCTATTAGGAATTTTTAAAAATAAGAAATGCTGTTGCAAAGATGGTAAAAAGGTTTTATAACCAAACTTATAAGGGTATTAGTCTTTTTTGGTTAATAATGGGAGAAATGCACACAACAGGATGTGATGAGAGAGAATATT
>NW_004524767.1:3311795-3330622 GCF_000260255.1 Octodon degus | reverse complement strand
TTTGGAGTTATCCAGCTGCGTCTGGCTTAGGTCTGGCTGCTGTGCTCAGCTCCTTCCTGCTGAGGACCTGGGTAGGATTGGGTCTGGAGGTTCCGGACCTGGGCTAGGACTGGGTCTGGGGTTTCCCGGAAGTCGGCAGAAATTCCTACTCGGCGGGAGGTGTGGGGTGCGGCCTGAAGGGGCGGGAGAGGGTCCCACAACATGAGTTAAACTACTTGTTAAATCCTGCATCAGACATGCATTAGATCGAATTTCCATCTTGCTCTAAATGAAAAATGCCCACTATATTATAATTTATGTTTACTCATAATTTATAAACATATGTTGTACATAATTTTAGCCAGGTGTTGGAAAGTTAATCAGAATAACAATGTGCCTCAACATTATTTCTGATGTATTGAAAATTCTTCTACTAATCCAGATCCTCTACCCTAGATCCAAGAGTAACAGCTTGCAAAACTTTAGTATTCATTAACTAAATGTTATTCAATGAGCTATTTTTTAAACCTACAGCTTTATTATTAAGAATAATTGCTGGATTCACTAAGTAAACAGAGAGCAATAAAAATTACAAAACATAGTATTAACATTAAATTAAAATCCCATAACGAGTGACAGCTGAGAATAATAGTTGATTATATTACAGTTAGGGTGGCACAAGTCATGGGAATCATTTTTCAGTTTTACAATTCAGATGACATAGCAAGAGTCATACATGCTTCATACCTATAACTATTTTATATTGCCATCATTATTCTAAATTAAACATTTGTAAAACTCTGTCACATACAACATTGCTGTCACCTGACTGAATTGATTTTTACATTTTTCTTTCCATCTCAAGGGATGGGATTTTGTACTGCTTATTCATAGGACTGATTCTGGGGGTCGTGTTCTGAAGGCTATCTCAGGGGAAAGAGTAGTGTTGACTCATTGGTACTTCTCTCCTATAATAGCAAGCATAACCTCCTTCCAGTGATTTGAGAAAAAAAAACCTGTCCTCAGAATCATAAAGGCACCCAGAGAGGCTCGAGGCCTCCATCCCCTCAGTCAACTGTCAGTGGAAGGAGCTGCAAACATCTTTGGTTAAATGACTTGCACTGAACATGGGGAGACCTAACCTAAGGTAGTGGACACAAGATCAAGGTCATGGGGGAGAAATTTTTCCGAGTCTTATGATTAATTCTGAAAGTTCTTTATACTCATTCTTGTGAATCAAACTTTGGATTCTGTGCAACAGCACTGAGAATAGGAGTAAAGATGGAGAAAATTGACGGGCTTTGTGTGGAGTCACGGGGGAAAGTCACTGCAGATGCCTGCTCTCCCTCACAGCAACAGCCTCAGTAGGGTGCTGCTGAGTTGGAAAGCAGGTTATCTTTACTTGGACAGGGTGTTTATTTGTTCATTGTTTGCTTGTTTTGCATTTAGGACAGGGTGTACAGGGTCTCACTGCATAGATTGGATTTGTAGTGATCCTCCTGTTTACAGCCTGCCAAGTGCTGGGATTACAGAAACACATCATCACTCCCAGTCTCAATTGCCTCCTCATGTATTTATATTCCATTGGAAATAAAATCATGAAAATTACAATAAAGTTAGTATTGTCAGAGGGTACAAGCTGTCAGTGAAAGAGTTGTTGGGACCTATGTTAAAATATGGGTAATAATTCATGTTTTAATGTCATTGTAGGGGGCCTGTCAGTTAGCTCATTTGTTTAAGAGCCTGCTTGTGCTAACACAGTAAGGTGCAGGATACCTAGGTTCGATCCCCAGTTCCTCATGCCTTACCAGACCCACCCTTAAGGCAGCCTGGACCAGCCAAACAAACAAAAAAAATCCTAATGTCATTGTAATCTTGTACAATACATGTTTATATTATATTATCCTCATATTATGTGCCTTCCATTCATGCAGTGTTCATGAAATGACTAATGAAAATAAATAAGTATTTGCATAATTACTTGTGAAGAAAACAAGACAAAGATGTAATTTATTTGTTTGAAAATATACTAAGAATAAAAAGGTCAAAATTGGAGATGCACCTGTTGGGATGGAGCTGTGACTGTACAAAGGGCCATAAGAGTAGTGTTTGGAATTTGGGGAATGTGTCTTAAGTCTGCAGAAGTCACCTGAACACTTGCAGTAGGGTTATTCTTTTTTAGTATTCTTTATGTGTCATGTTTAAAATAAAAATAAAGATGATATGATGGAAGATTGGGGGAATGTTTATGTCAAGAATATAGTGATGACCTTGTCTTTGATTAAAGTTTTGTAATTGTCATAAAATTTGAAGTATTACCAAAGTTTATCCTCATATACAACTTGCCACTAGATGTGCTATCCCTATTGTACACAACATGAAAAGTGTCTTCAGAGAGATGAAGTGATTTTGTTGTGATTGATGAGCTAAAGAGAGCTGAATATCACAGTCAGTATTGGGAAAAATGTTTGACTTTCTTTGCATTATGATGTTATCCCTAATGCAGTGTCAGATATATAGTGACTTCCAATGAAGATATTGAATTAAAAAATAAGTTATATGTGTTTCTTTTACTATATCTCAGTAGAGCTTTTTTGTTTATCTATTTTTGTTACTATAACACTCTGTTATTTATGTCTGCCTTCCCATTTGGATGGAGGTCCTTCAGGCCAGAATAGCATCTTACTCATCTTTCAATTCTTGTTACCTAGCATACCTGTCAAACTACATATTATGCCCAATATGTATTTAATGAAATAATAAGTATTTGTAGAAAAATGCTAATATGTGTGACTACCAATATGAAAAAATATGTATATATTTAGTTTCTTGAGCTGACTCTATACATATAAGTATTTGGGCACAATGGAAATACTCCATTCACCACTGAAGCACTTCTCAATTAATTCCTGCTCAAGGCTTGTTCTAGAGACTTGAAATTTAAACTTTAAAAATAAGATGATCCTTTGCTAGCTATGTTTTAATAAAGCCTCTTCTAGCAATTAAAATTGTTGTTTTAATTCATGATTATTTTATCATATAAAATGAATGAAAATGACTGCGAAACTACATTATAAATAAGGGAAATATTTTTGCAAGTATGCTCACTTTTTCTCTTTGTTTAAAAATTAAACAGAAGTCCAGGGATGTAGCTCAGAATCACAGCATCTGACTGGCAAGCATGAGGCACTGAGTTCAATTCCAAGGACTAACTAACTAACTAAATCACACAATAGTACACAAGTGCCTAAGTATAATTATACCAAATATTGCAATTAACTTTGGCTATGATGCTTATCAGATGTTTGCATTACTTTTCTATGCTAGTTTCCTTTTCCTTTATTCTTCAAGTGTATATGGATCCTATCTGAAATAAGAATGAGTGGAAAAAATAGAAGTGAAGACATCTGTCTTCAAAATTAAGGTCAATATCATTTTAGTAGCAAAAAATGGTATTCCTCAATTCTGAGAGATGTTATAATTGATTTAAATTCTCTGTCTGGCTCTCAAAGTATCGATATGGATATGTAAAAACATAATTACAACAGCAGGGGACCAGTGACACTACAGATCAATTTACATTTGTATTGCATTACCTACTAACCAAAAATTGTCAATTAAAGTTACAGGGATATCACTAAATAGTAAAAAATTCATTTTCATGAGAATAGACATTAAAAGCATTCATATCTCATTCAACTAATGGTTTATGCAAGCTTCAGTTAGGTAGACAAAATATTTCCTTGTGATGCCATCAAAGTACCTATCTTATCATCTTCAAAATTTTGTCAGTTTTTAACATATAAATAGACCCCCAGTCCCTGCACCTGCCTAAGTAGGCACTTAGTGCACTGAGCGATCTCACCAGCCCTCCACTTCTTTACTATTAGATTATAATCTCCTTCCCAAATTCCTTTCATGTCTGCTCTTCACAGCATAGAAATACATAGGTTGCCTGCTTCTTTGGATTTTTATTCCTGAAGGTTCCTGTATCATATAAAATTTATATTAAATAAAATTGTGTGCTTTGCCCATGATGGTCTGTTTTTTTTATTACAAAAGCCTCTGCTGTGAACTGGAGAAGAGGGAAGGAAGAAATCTTTCCTTTTTTACAGGTGAAAGAACCCCCAGAATTCATTTACTATCTCAGGAAATGTACTCTTAAGAAATACGGGTATTTCATCTTGAGAGTAGAGGATACTGTAGATTTTTTTTGTCGAATGTTAAATTTTTAGCACTTGTCAACTGCTCTACATAACTAAACTCAGAGCTGAGCAATGAAAAGCAGCATAATTTCTGAAACTAACTCAGTAGGAATTATGAAACTTAAAGCATGTAGTCTGATTTTTAATGGAGAGAAAAGATCTGAGAGCAAGAAGTAGAAGTTGAAGAGAGAAAAATTATACTCTTAAAACAATTTTGATAAGCATAAAACATAAGAATGGCGATGACCCCAAGCCATAAATAAATAAAGATAACCACACATAAGCATATCACAATAAAATTTCAAAACAAAGATTACCGAAAATGTAAAAGCAGCTAGAGGAAAAAATTATACATTAAGGAATTACAAAATGAAAGATTGTTGACCTCAGAGGAATGAACATAGAAGAATAGTTTTAATGGACACTAGAAGCTTATGCTTAAAGAAAACCTTTCCTAAAATTAAGATATTCAGATTTTTCACTGATCTTATCAGACCCAAAAGCTGCAACTCTTGTTGCATAGGTCCTACTTTACCTTGGTCTTAACCATCCAGCAGAAAAGTATAAAAATGAATTATAAGAAGTAAAGCCATGTTGTTATGTTGAGCTGTAGGGGACTCAGGTCAACAATTTCTGACATTGCCAGTGAAGCGGAAGACCCAATACTATCAAGGGCTACTGGACAATCTTAAAATATTTTGCTGAATTGACACACCTATAATATTTAAATAATAGAACTTAACAAAAGAAGGGTATACAGATGATTGTCCATCTTGTATCTGTGTATTCAAAGTGATTAGGATAGATATATAGTTACATTCTCTTAATGAATAGAGGGATTTGTTCTAATGGTGTTTGCAAAAAGGATATCATATCCACATCTTGCACAGCAAATAACCTCTAGGAAGAATGTATGCAATGTGTTAATTATTGAAACTGTCCTACCAATTTGATTTTAAACTGTCTCATTGCTATTTGTTTCTCAATAAAATTATGGAAAGAAACATATTCAGACTTTAATAATGTGTACAAAATTCCTCATCAATGAAAAAGCTTTATGGAAAATTGCAAAATGAATTAATTGGGCTAAAGCAAATATATTTGTAACTATTTGTTTTCATCTTTTTTATTTTTTATTTTATTGAGAAACAAATATCAATAGGACAGCTTCAAAACTGATTAATAGGACAGTTTCAATAATTACTACATTGTATATTTTTATCTTCTTAGTGGTTATTCATTGTACAAGATGCAGACAGAATTACCTGTCCAAGCAATATTAGTACAAATCTTTCTTCTCATTGAATTAAGTGAAAGTAGCTGTATATCTATCCTAACTATTCTGCATATACAGATACAAAATGGCCCTTCCTTTGTATCACCATTTTTGCTTAGTCCTGTCAGAAATGGGTATACCATTGGCATCTAAATACTATAAGTGGATGAATTCAGCAAAACAATCCAACATAGTCCAGCAGTCCACAATAGTAGCGGGTTATCCACAGAAGTTGTTGACTTGAGCCTTTCACAGCTCAGCATATTAATATGGCTTTATTTTATATACCTAGTTTTTTATACATTTCTGCTGGATGGTTAAGACCAAGATAAAGCAAGACCTGCATAACAAGAAGTGTATCTTTTGTATCTGATAAGGTCAGTCAAGTACCCTCAGGATTTATCCTGTAACCCTTTACCTCAGTGTGCAGATCCTTTGTCAGTGTCAGCCATGTGGATGAGTCATGGCCATTGCTTGACCAATTTGCCCTCTCTGAAAGCCTGAGAGGATGTTTTCTCTCCAGATGACTCTCTTTAGGCACACTCTACTTCATCAATAATGTTGCTGTGTGGCCCATACTCTCCTTGATCAGAAAATTTGGGAAACAACTGAGTTACATGATGTTACAGTATAGCTTCTCCTATGTCCTGAATCTTCACTGAACTTGAAAGGCAATGGTCAAAATGTTGGCTGCCCTTGCAGCCCTCCTATTTCTCTAATTTTTGGGCTGCAAACTTAGGTTGTTAACCTTCCTGAAGAGAAGCTTATTATTACCCTACAACATGTGCAGTTGGGTTTAACTTCACTCTCTGTCTGAATATCAAACATCTCAAGCATAACATGGAACAGGTATTTTCCATCAGGTATTGCTATGTTAAACATTAAGCCCCTACAGAATATGGAGATAAAAATTTAAAAAATGAAAAATATGTAAAGAACATGAGTAAATGATTACATATTTTTACACAGAAATATAGAAATCTAGCCATATACAGCATTGTAGCAGTACAGTCCTGTGACATTTCTTTTTCTTTTTCTTGTGTCTTTTTTTCATTTATTAGCCATTTAAAAAAAACTTTTACTTGAGAGACAGTATGGTGATAATTGTTATTTCCTGACAAGAAGTACATATTCAGAAGACCAGCATGACAGGCATTCAAAGCGTGACCCTTCTATTACAGATTGCTATCTTTAGTGCAGTTGCTTAGTTCACAGGTATCAGCACATATAGTTAGTCAGCGTGAGAATCCTACCAAGTAATTGCTAGTTTCAAAAACCTGCTGATGTTTCTCAGGATCATTTTCTTGCCCATCTTGTGTGTATAAATGTATGGCTTTGTCCCTGTCCTTTTCCCCAGCTTTTCTCCTTGCTCTCTCCTCGTTGTCCAGTTCTCAAGTTTTGCTTTCCTTTAATTGTGTTATACCTTTCTATTTGTATTTCTTCTCTTGAGTTCTTATACTAGGGAGACTATATGGTATTTACACATGTGGGTCTGCTTTATTTCACTTATGAGTATATCTTCAAGTGGCATCCACTTAAATATAAATGATTCAAGTTTATCATTCTTTATAGCTGAGTAATACTTCATTGTATAAAAATACCACATCTTTTTCAACCATTCCCCAGCTAATGGACATCTTGGTTGTTTCCAAGATTTGGCTATCACAAATTGTGCTGCTTAAACATAGGTCCACATATATCACTATGATATGATGTTTTCAGTTCCTCTGGGAAAATTCCCAGTAAGGGGATAGCTGGCTTGAATGGGATTTCCAGTTCTAGTTTCTTAAGGAGTCTCCACACTGATTTCCATAACAGTTGCACCAGTCTACATTTCCACCAACAGTGGAGAAGAGTTCCCTTTTCCCTCCAACATTTGTTGTTGGTTGATTTCTTTATGATAGCCATTCTTTCTGGAATGAGATGGTATCTCTAGGTTGTTTTACTTTGCCTTTCATGGATGGCTAGTGATGTGGAGCATTTTTTCATATATTTATTCGCTTCTTTAGTTTAGTCCTCTGAGAAGTGTATGTTCATCTCGGATGCCCATTTCTGGATTGGGTCTTTATATTTAGTTGCCCTAATGTTTTTTAGTTCTTTATAAATTCTAGAGAGTAGACCTTTGTCTGAGTGCTTATTAGTTAAGATTTTTTTTTTTGAAATTTGTGGCTTGTCTTTTCACTTTGTTGGTAATTTCTTTTGATGTGCAAAAACTTCTCAATAAGAAGTGGTCCCACTTGTTAATTCTTCCAAGTGTTACCCATGTGATTTGATTTTTGTTCATGAACTCTTTGTCTACCTCATGTCTTCAAGAGTTCCTCCAACTTTCTCTTCCACGAAATTTAGTGTTTCTGTTTTAATGTTTAGATGTTTAATCCATTTTGACTTTAGCTTAGTGCATGCTTATAGACCTGGGTCAAGTTTTAGATTTTGGCATGTTGAGAGCCAGTTTTTCCAGCAGCATTTGTTAAAGAGGCTATCTTTCTCAAAAGTGTTTTCATCTTGAGGTAAATTGTTCTCTGTCAATGAACCTGTGAAATTAAACAGGTGACATACTTGCAAAACACAATTATGAGACAGTCATAATTTAATTATTCCCATTTCAAAATGGAAAATACACTAAGAGAGGCAATAGTTCCCAAGTCAGCCCCAAACCCCCAAGCCACAAGACATCAGTTCCTGAGAATCATCTTGTACTGTGTTTCCCACCTTCTGGACACAGTGAAGAGAGACCTGGGTGCCTGAAGCTCTAGCCAGTCCTCTGTCCACCCTCCACAGCTGTGCAGGGCATGACTTTGGTAGTAGCCCACAGCACAGATTCATATCAATGTTTACAGCTGTCCTGAGATGCTAGTGTATGACAGTGCCTCTAGATTTCTCAGGTGTCAGGAGTGTTCATGCCCCGTTTTCCCCTGACCTGATCATGCATTACTCCAGTGTGGGACCTCTGTGGTAGCCCCTATGTTATGGCTCTGTTTAGCCCTTGGATTCTCTGATACACCCTTTAAAATGTAGGTGGGGGCCAGGGTGATACCTGAGTAGAATAAGTGCTTACTTGGCAAGGTCAGGGTCCTGAGTTCAATCCCTGGTACCAAAAAGAAAATGTAGGTGGATCTGACTGTTTCTCCACCTTCTTTTACTCTTGCCTTTTTGAAATTCGATACCTTGGGGTGCTGTCAAGCTTCCTCACCTGTGCTCTCCGGAGCAACTTTTGAGGTACGCTGTTTGCTTTAGTTGTGTTTTAGTGCTTGCTGCAGTGATTGCAATATATATTTACTTATCACAATGGGACTTGCCATGTTTGTGTGACTCCACATTGCACATGAGAACCTTGCAACCATATACTTCTAATACACAGAGGCTGACTGGGGCTGGGGACCATCCCTGTCCATGTATCTGGATTTGGGCAACACTGTAAGGCCATTGCTCCTTGCACTGTACATTAAAATAAGGTCCAGGAATTCTTTAGAGCTCCAGACCACAGAAAATGGCTGTTAGATTTCCTGGCCTAACATTTTCCCCACTTGAACCTTGAAGGTTCATACATATGGACTGCATCACATGTCCAGTAATTTAACCAACTGGATTCCAAGCTGGTACTGTGTGTTGGAGGCCACTGCAGTGATTCAGCTCCCTGTCTGTCATTCCTGTCAGACTTAGCCAGACTCCAGTGAGAAGCACCCAGAATGAATTGGACATCTTTGAAAATCAGAAAGCCTGATTGCTCTGTGTGCTTTTCAATTTCCTCTCACCTTATACCACTGTCTGTTCATGTCATCCTTTTTGTTTCTATCGACATGGAATGAGAATGTCTTTTCATTTCTTTCAATAAATATAGCTGTCTGCATTTTTTTAGTTTTAACCATTGGATGTACATTTGTAACTCTTTACTCACCATACACAGGAATCTGGAATCTTTGGGATCTGCCATGCAATATTTCTGGGGAAAGCAAAACTTTTGAACTCTGATGTTCCTCACTGAGAGCCCCTTCCTTTTCCAGTTCAAGTGTTACTCTTGTTATTCAAATAGATACAGCTTCTCATATGATAATTTTTCTCTTTAGCACAATTGATTTATTTTTCTTTTTTCAATAAAACTCTTTTGTTGGTGAGGAATTCTGTATATATTTTTTATACCTAAAACATTTTATCATCATTTAGGAAATATTTTCTTTAGGCTTAAGCTTCTAGTCTCCATTTATCTAACATTAAAAGAATACTGTTTTCTGTGTTATTTCTCTGAGGCAAATAATCTTTCATTCTGTAATCCCTTAAATATATATTTTTTCCTCTAGCTGCTTTTACATTTTTATTAATCTTTGTTTTAGAAATTTTATTGTGATATGTTCATTTGAGGTTACCTGTATGTATTTGTGGCTTGGGGCCATCTTTGTCTTGCAATCTCTGTGGATATGCTTACCAAATGTAAAATATACACATAACCTTTACTTCTTCAACTTCTCTTTCCTGCTTCCACATGTCTTCTCTCCTATAAATATCAGACTGCGTGCTGTTAGGGCGATCTCTGACGGGCGAGGTCCGATGCTGCTGTTATGCTTTTTTGGAGCACATGAACTGCGTCCATGAATGCAGTGGTTTACCAGAAAGTGCGCTCTGGCTGCTTCTCCAAACTGACTTTCCTTCATTTTTTTCCCTCTCTTTGAGACACAAAGTATTGAAATCATGCCAGTAGGTAACCCTACAGGGACTATTAAGTCACACGGGTGGAAGGCAAAGGTACACATCTCTCAATTTAATTAGAAAGCTAGAAAGAAGTAACTTTTGTAGAAAGACATGTTAAACCTATACAAATAATAGTTTTTAAAACAATAGTGAAGTGCAAGTAATACTGCAGTTTTCAGAAGCATCTAAGCTCAATGCTTTATTAACATTTTCCTTAATAGTCTTATAAACAAGAAAGATGACAGAACTGTTGTGGCTTTAAATTCTTCTTCCTCTTCTTCTTTTTTTTTTTTTTTCCTGTATTTAGGATAGGGTCTACCTGGTCAACCGGGTCTACAGTGTCCCACTACACAGATCAGACTCATAGTGATTCTCCTGTTTTCAGCCTCCCAAGTGCTAGAATCATAGGTGTGCACCACCGTGCCATCCCAATAACCATCTCAGTGCACCCCAGAGGAGGGGCTGGTACGGCAGGCCCAGGGATCAAACCCCTGCCACTGAGCTCTGCCTAAGGAGGAGCTTTAGTCCCTTGAGCTATCTGGTGGGACCCTGTGTGGCTTTATAAAAGGAAAGAATGATTTGAACATAACAAGTGTAAATTCATTTCCAAAGACTACACCAAGAATGTTTTTAAATAATTAGTGGTAATCTCTGATAGTAACTGTGGTTTGAAGTGTCCATTTGCAAATATCAGAATCTAAAGCAGTTATCAGATCTTTTAACTATTCATTTTTAAACCTTAGAAATAAAAATCATAAAACTGAAAAAAAATGGTAACGAAATCTGACTAAAAGCTGCCAATTAGGTGTCTTGCATCAGACAGCCATGTTATGAATGGAAAAGAAATGTGCTGCTGGAGGAAACCGAAAGAGGCTGCTCTCATAAGCACAAATAGCAAGAAATGGAAACAGTGTTATTTCTGATAGGGTAAAAGGTAATGGGTCTGTATCAAACATCAAACTGGCCACGATGTGTTCTCTTAAGCCAAAACCTCGTCCAGGTCCAGTGCCAAGCAATCTACAAAGGCTGAACTCAACAGGAAAGCTGCAGAGGAAACAGTCACAGCTGTTCGACACTGGCTCAGGGAGACACTGCCTCTACAGCGTAAGCACACAGTGTGAAACTGCTCATATAGATGCTGCAACTTATCCAGAAGATGTGAGTAAAGTAGTGGATGAAGGTGGATATGGTTAAAAGAAAAGTATGTTTCTGTATAGATTAAACAGTTTTGTATTGGAAGAAGATATCATCGTGGACTTTCAGGGTAAGAAATTCTTTCCTGGCCTTAAAGCTTCACAGCACAGGCAGCCTGACCCTTCTGGTGGGGTCAATGAAGTTGTTGATTGTCAAGTTGAACCCAGCCCTCCCTTACCATTCTGAAAATTTTAGGGCCCTGAAGAATTTTATCTGTTCTTCTGCACTCTGTAAATGGAAGACCAAAGCCTGCATGACAACATATCTGTTTACAATGTGGATTACTGAATATTTTAAGTCCACTATGGAGACCTCCTGCTCAGAACCAATATTGCTTTTGAAATATTGCTGTTCAGGGACAATATACCTGTCCTCCAAGAGCTCTGATGGAGATGGTCAAGATTAATGTTGTTTTCACACCATTTATTCTGTGGCCCATGGATCAAGGACTAATTTTGACTTTCAAGTTTTATTATTTGAGAAATATGTTTTAAAGGGCTCTTGTTACTGTAGAGATTCCTCTAATGAATCTCAGTGTAGTACCATGAACCCTTGGAAAGTTATCCTCCATTCTAGATGCCAGGTCAAGAAAGCAAGTCAAAATATCAACACCGCGAGGTGGCCAGAAGAAGGTGATTCCAGTCTTTGAGGAGCTCAGAACTTCGGTGGTAGAAATAAGAAGACTTCAGAATGAAATGGACCCTCCACATAGAGCTGAACTGCTGCGATCCCACCATGAAACTATCACATGTGAACTTGTTTCTTATAGATAAGGAACCAAAGAAAAAGGACTTTCTTGAGATGGAATGTACTCCTGCTAAAAATTCTGTGAGCAATGATAAATTTATAATAGACTGCAGAATTTTACATAAATGTAATTAATAAAGCAGTGACAGAGTTTGAGAGTAGTATCCCAATATTTTAACTTTGAGAAGTTCTACTGTGAGTTGAATGCTACCAAATGCCCATACATGCTATCGAGAAGTTTTCATGAAAGAGAGTCAAATAACATGGCAAAATTGTTTATCATCTTTGAGGAAATTGCCTGCAGTTACCAAAACCTTCAGGAAACAATATCTTGATCAGGAAGTAACCACTGACACTAACGTAAGACTGTCCACCAGCAAATGCCATGCCTCGATGAAAGTTCAGCACAGTTTAGCAATGAAGGGCCTTTTCATTATGGTGTGCTTATTTTTCATACTTAATCTTTTTGTAGACTTAAAAGAATGAGTGCACTCCAAGAGTACCATCGATACCGCTTCTGTATTCATTGGGAGACCAGGACACTTGTGTCACATGCTTTATAACTGTAGCCTGAAACTGAACACACACTGTGTCTAAGGCCAAATGCACAAAATAAAGATCAGAATTCAACACTTTCTTGTGTAGGACCTCCTGCAGTTGTTGAGTGATCCAGTCTTTGGCATGTAACATGTCTTCTTTGTTTCTTTTCTTTTCTTTCTTTTTCTTTTTTTCTTTTACTTTGTGAAGGGTCTCAATGCAGCTTGAACTTGTGATCCTCATGTTTTTATCCTTCCCAGCCCTGGGATTACAGGCATGCACCACCATGCTCGGACTTGGTCACAGGCTCACCACTCCAGGGGCGGGACCAGCACGTGACATCGGGGATCGAACCTCAGTCCCTGTGGTTGCCTAAGCAGGTGCTTAGTTTGCTGAGCTATCAACAAGTTTGAATTTGTACTGGGCTCACCAATTGCTGATTATTCTGTAGTAGGTAGGGTGAAGCCCATCTCTTCCAGAACATATTAATTCTGCCCTTTGTGTACCCCAATACTATTCCAGAACTTCATCCTCAGGAGCTGGGGGACAGCTTTATCCTTCTCTGCTGTCTGTGGCAGATACAGGATCATGAAGGCCAAAGAGTGAACTGTGTCACAGTGCTGATCTCAGCACATGGGCACTGAGCGTGCAGTGCAGTGAGCACTTGAAGAATGTTCACCAGCATACACTGTTGAATGAATACGCAGATAAATTGCTCCTAAATGAACTGGATTTACTGCTGCTCTGGGTTTATCTATGTTACTCCATAAGGTGTTTTATATCATACAGTTACAGAAGGTAGTCCCATAATTTTGGAAGAACCAAACATCAATTTTTTAAAAATTTTGTTAAGCTTGATGTTGAAAAGCCTTCACTGCCTTTTAAAAAGGGGGCATCTGAGAGAAATATGTGTACAGAGATGCTGTTGGTGTGTGTTTCAAAATATCTTTTACCAGGAGCAAGTAGTCCTCTCTGTTATTCCTGTCCATTTACAGAATTTGGTGAGAGAAAGTAAAAAATAGAAAGAGAGGAAGGAGAGAGATGGGAGTGGGGAGGGAGGAAAGGACAAGCAGGGAGGAAATCTGAAGATTTAGAGCACTGCCAGTTTAACTACATTACTACAGGGCATTAAAACACTTGAGAAGGCAAAGTGGGCCTTGAGACTGAGCTGGAGAAGAACAGCTACTCTGCTGCATGGTACAGGAAGAAATCTGATAAGTCTTTGTTTTATTTTGGCAGCGATGGAGAAAGAAAGAAGCCCAAGGACCAGAAGCACTGAGTTCAGGGAAAAAAGAATAGGAAGTTTGCCAGAGGTCTGGAACTCAGTCAGCAGATCAGCAGAGATAAGGATTTTTCTCCTGAAAATGATATCATCTATTTTTTTCTTTATCTCTGAGTAATATGTGTTCAGCAAGCCAGATACAGACACATTTTCTTACCTGTGGGGAAACAGAAGAAAAATAACTTAAAGGTAAGGAGATACTGCTGGAGAGGGCTGGAGACTGCCCAGCAAAGAGAGGGAGAGGGATCCAGGCCTGATGCTAATCTCAGCATGACTGCTCCTGTGGAAGGGTGGCCTGGAAGCCATTCAGGATCATAACTTCAAAATGCTGAAAACAAAAACAAAAACAAACAAACAAACAGAAACCAGGAAAGGCAATTACAAATTCCTCTCCTCTTGAAAATGAAAGCACGTGGGATATTAGAAAAAAAAAAGAAATTCTCCTTTATCCAAATAGTAATTTTCACACATACATATTTTGTATTTTGTGCTTTGCTTTTTTTTGGTGGAACCGGGGATTGAACTCAGACCCTTGCGCTTGCCACAGAAGTGCTTATTCTACTGAGCCATGTCCCTGGCCCCTTATTATGTTGGTTTTGTCCTAGAAGTAGAACTCAGGCTTTACAACTGAATGAAAGATACAGAAGAAAGACAGCTGAGGAAAGAATTGATGGACAGAACGTACTGAGGCAGCCTGGTTTTTGATAAAGAGTACTTCTTTATAGATATTTTGAGTGTGGAGTGGGGTTAGGGAAGCTTCTAGAACTAGTTGATCAGCATGAGTTACTTTATCTCACTGTTGAATATTTTGTGTAAGCTATTTGTGAAGCCAGGGAGGAGAAAGAACTCAAGGCAGGAGAAAGAACTGAGAGTCAATGTATCAGTATGATTTAGAAACCTTGAATTTCACAGAAATATTGAGAAGTTCATTGTATTTGCCAAACAGTGGATAGGTGAGTAAGTCCGATTTGTTTAAATGTCAAAGAACACAGACCTTGAGTATAACTGTGTCACATTACAGTGACTTATGTCATATACATCATAAACCAGTTAGAGCCTCCCCTAATACTTTCCCTCAGCATTACAGATCTTTAAACTGATTAGACATCTGTGAGTCTTTTGAATAATGCAACACCCAACATTTATTCTGAGAATATACTGTGGATAACAGTTATGGAGAATGGGCAGTTTAAGTAGACAGAATTATTCTAATAGGAACAAAGATTATGGTAGAGAATGTTCTATAACTATATCAACTGATGATCCACATGAGCACGAAAGGGATGCATGAAATACTGTGGATGTTTAGAAGAGGGAGTAATGCTTAGGAACTCGTGAATAAAAGATAAAATTTGTTTTAGGACCTGAAAGATAGGAATGATTTGAGTATATAAGAATATTGAAGAAATTCATCTTGTTCAGAGTATGAGATGCAAAATGATGTAAGATATAACTTAAATGAAAGATATAACACTAATAAGTAATAGATAATAGAAATAAGGAGGTACATCCTTCTCATAGGGTAAGGGAATCAAGACATAAAGGGAGGAGAGTGAAGAACAAGAAGGGAACAAAAAGGGATTAGGCTGCATTAGGTACAGGTACCAACTCCACACAAGGAAGGTAAACACTAGGTGCTGAAAGCATGTGCTAATACAAAATCTTGAGTGAAAAGGACAATTCTGGGTGAATATGTAGAAAATCAGGTCCTTTTGTGTTGTAATTCAGGAAGTTAATAAATAGGTGAGTAAAAACATAGCAGTGAGTCCTTTCAAAAGTCAGCACTTTAACTTTTATCATTTCCTGCCTTCTTTGGGCTTTGGGTTTGACTCACTCTTCTTTTTTAGGAGCTTGAGATGCAGCAGAAGATCCTTTATTTGGGCTTGTTCTGTTTTCCTAATGTGCAGTCTTACTGCCATAAATTTTACTTTTAAGACAGCTTTCATGCCAGTGAGATGGCTCAGTGGACTATGTGCCTACTTTGGCAAATGCAGGGATGAGGGTTCAATCCCCCATCTCACACACTGCACTGGCCGCACTCCTGAAGCGCTGAGCCTGTGCCTGAGTCTGGGTATGGTGGTGCATGCCTGTAATCCCCACACTGGGGAGGCTGAAAACAGGAGGCTCACTATGAGTCTTATCTGCATAGTGAGACCTTGTAAAAGCAAAACAAAACAAAAAGCTTTCATTGCATACCACAGATTTTGGTAGGTTGTATCTACATTTTCATTTGAACATAACTTTTTTTTTTTTTTTTTGCTTAAAAAAAAATCTGGTTTTATTACTCCCAGCAGAAGGGGCTACATGGGGCGGTGGTGGGCTCGGCTCAGGGCCTGTGTGGGCCGGAAGGAAGTGATATCTGAGTATCTGGCAGGGGAAGGTGTAAGGCCAGGCCCAGGGACCTTCAGACACGCTTCTGGGCTGACAGGAAGGAGGAATGACACGCTACGGCTAAGACGCCAGTAAGGTTAAGAAATTCTTGGAAATCTAGCTGCCCATCACTGTTGAGGTCCAGCTTCTTCATCATGCGGTCAAGTACACCAGGGTCCTTCTGGTTCTTTGTGAAAGCACCCAGTTCTTTATTCATGAACCTCAAGAACTCTGTCTTGGAGAGTGTGACGCTGTTTCTATCCTTTCCAGCATACTTCTGGAAAACAGCAATCAGGGACTCGATGCACCGCTCAGTCTCTGTAGGGCTGGACATTTTTGTTGCTGGATCGGAGCGGAGCAGAGCGGAGTGGAGCAGAGCGGTTGGGGTGCCGAGGCCGTTCCGAGCTGATTCCGCTGGGAGCCTTGAACATAACTTTTTTTAAAAAAATTCTTCCTTAATTTTATCTGTGACCCATTGTTGTTTAGAAGGTTATTATTGAATTTCCATGTTTTCATTGTGTTTATGTAGTTTCTTTGGTGAATAATTTCCAGTTTTATTGCACTGTGATCAGATAGCATGCATGGGATAATTTCAATTCCTTTTCATTTACTTAAGAGTGTTCTATGTGCTAGCATGTGGTCTATTTTGGTGAATGTCATGTGTGCAGCTGAAAAGACTATGTATTCTGTTGTTTCTAGGTGAAACACTCTGTAAAGGTCTACCAAGTCAATTTCATCAATTTTGTCACAAGTTGGGTTTAGTTCTGTTATTTCTTTGCTAATGTTCTGCTTAGTTGATCAATCTCAGAAATTCTGCACTGTTGGTGAGAGTGCGGACTGGTACAACCACTATGGAAATCAGTGTGGAAATTCCTTAAAAAGCTATTTCTCTCTTGTGTACTTTTAAAAAAAAACTGAAAACCTCATGCCATAGCAATATATGTGAACCCAGATTTATAGCAGTGCAATTTGTCATAGCTAAATCCTGGAAACAACCCAGAAGCTCATCAACTAAAGAATGGATAAAGATGTGGTATATTTGCACGACAGAGTATTATTCAGAGATTAAAACAGGATAAATTTGAGTCTTCTGTTGGTAAGTAAATGTAACTATAGAACATACTCTTAAGAGAAATAAATCAGACCCGCATGTGCAAACATCATATTGTCTCCTTAGTTTGAGAACCTGAAAGAGAAAAGTGGAATCTGAAAGGTACAGTAGATCCTGGGCAAACTGAATGAACTCATTCAAAAGGAAAGAGTTACTCAGTTGAGCACAGGAGATGGAGTGTGAGAAAGAGATTTATCTCTGTATGTAAGCAGGATTGTTTGCACAAATGTACTGCACATTTCTGCTGGTCTATGGAAAGGAGTAGATAATAATTTGTTTTTTCTCCTTTTTTCAATTGTTTGTACTTTTTCTCTTCTTAATCTCTCATACATATCTTTTTTCTTCCTTCTTCCAATTTTACATGTATGTATCTGGTAATATAAATAACTGGTTGGAAGACAACACTATGTACTACAACAAATACTCTGAAATTTATATTACTTTGGTTAGTGAAATTCTGTCTCAGTTATAATTTTTGGCTTTAACTCTAATTTGTACTCTTCAAAAAATTAAAAAAATAGATTAAAATGCCTGTTTTGGCAGATGCAGTGACTGGGGTTCAATCCTCAGTGTACGGTGCCTGTCCTGCCCCCAGAACATGCTAAGAGGGCAACTGAGTTTGGGTGAGGTAATGCGCACTTACAATCCCAGTGATTGGGAGGCTGAAAACAGGAGGATCACTGCAAGTTCTTTCTGTGTAGTGAGACACTGTAGACCCTTAAATAAATATATAAAAGCTGTTTAAAAAATTAAAAAAAAATTAAAAAAAGAAGTCAACACTGTCAATTCTACCAGCCTTGTCTTGGACAAAGAGTACTTCTTTATATGTGAGTTGACTTTAGGTGGGGTTAGGGAAGCTTCTGGAACCACTTTAGCAATGTAAAAACTTTTCCTATTGTTGTATAGTTTGCATAAGTTGCTTGGGAGCCATGACATAGTCCTTAAAGATTGTCACTGACTTCAAGAGAAACTCATTTTTCCTGTCTCAACTATATGCAGAACCCCTGATACAGCTGTTGAAAGAGAATTATAGAAGTCATTTGTGACACCATTTTTTTCTTTTTATTGTGCATTAAAATAGATCCTTGCTCTCTCCACTGCTTTTTGTCTTCAGCTGATTCTGAATCTCTCATGTGGAATGTCAATATATTGCTAGATTTTTTAGACAATAAAAATGTTTACTTTTAATTTTTTTTCCTAATTTTTATTCATTTTAATGAGAAAAATAGAATAGTGATGAAACAGTTTCCATACAGATTAGTAGGATGTTTATAATGATTAATATATTGCATATTGTTGTCTTCAGAGTAGTAATTCAAAGGACAGGGATGAAGGCATAACTTCTCTAAAAATGTATTAGTACAAACTTTTATTCACAGGGAACTAAGAAAGTAGCTGTATATCTATCTATCCTTACCCACTTGTTTATGCATATATATATAT
>NW_004524767.1:3310153-3311246 GCF_000260255.1 Octodon degus | reverse complement strand
AACTTTTGCATCTGACAATGTCAGTCAAATCCCCTCAGGATTTATGCTAGAAACATGTACAACACCTTCAGATGTTTTGTCAGTGTCAGCCATCTGGAAGAGCGATAGCTATTGCTTGACCAATTTGCTCTCTGTGAAAGCCTGAGACAAATTTTTCTCTCTAGGTGACTCTCTTTAGGCATACTATACATCATTGATCACTTTTCTCTGTGGCCCCATAATCTCCTTGATCAGAAAATTCGGAACACCACTGAGTTATAGGATATTACAGCACAGGTATTTTTTATGCCCTGAGTGCTCACTGATCTTGAAATGTGAGGGCCAAAATACTGGCTATCCTTGTAGCCCCTCTATTTCTCTAATTTTTTATCAGTAAACTTTAGTTGTTAAACATCCAGAAGAGAAGCTTAATGATATTATTACCTTGTAACAGAGGCAGTTGAGCTTAACATCACTAACTGTCTGAATATCAAATGCCTTAGACATAACCTGGAACTGCTATTTTTTAGCAAGCATGGATATTCTAAACTTTAAATCCACATAGGACATGAAAATTGGAGTGTGCAGAGAGCTTCCTGCTACCCTGCGCCGGAGGGACCAGTCCCAGCCCAGGCGCAGCGTGGGCTGGACCCTCTCCCAGCCCCTTGGGCAGCCCCCCACCACTCCATGGTGCCTCCCCTGCCACGCCCACCGAGTAGGAATTTCTGCCAGTTCTGGGAGCCCCCAGACCCAGTCCTAGCCCAGGTCCGGTGAGTGTGCAGAGAGCTTCCGGCTACCCTGCACCAGCGGGACCAGTCCCAGCCCAGGCACAGCGTGGGCAGGACCTTCTAACAGCCCCTTGGGCCACACCCCACCACTCCGCCATACCTCCCCCATCCCGCCACCCGAGTAGGAATTTCTGCTGAGTTCCAGGAGCCCCCAGACCCAATCCTAGCCCAGGTCTGGTGAGTGTGTGGAGAGCTTAGTGCAACCCTGTGCCGGCGGGACCAGTCCCAGCCCAGGCACAGTGTGGGCCAGACCCTCTCCCAGCCCCCTGGGCCGCCCCCCACCACTCCGCAGTGCGTCCCCCGCCCCGCCCATTGAATAGGAATTT
>NW_004524767.1:3301198-3302366 GCF_000260255.1 Octodon degus | reverse complement strand
TGGGCAAAACTTTATCACAAAAAAAGAACATGAAAATTACATATTTTTACAAAGAAATTTAGAAATCAAACCATATACAACATTGTAGCAGGACATTCCTCTAACATTTTTTTTCTTATCTCTTGTTTTCTTTTATTACCTTTTTCAAAAATTACTTTAGGGGCCAGGGAGATGGCTCAGTGGAATAAGCACTTCCCTGGCAAGCGCAAGGGCCTAGCTCAATCTTTGGTTCCGGAAAAAAAAAAGTATTTTACATGGAGTATTGCAATAATTGGTATCACAATTGAAGCAGTATTCATTTAATGACCAAAATGACAGGGGGTATTTGAAGCACGGTTTTAGTATTACACAATGCTGTCTTACATGTAGTTGCTTGGTTCATAGCTATCATCATGTAGAGTTAGTCAGGATGAGAATTGTACCAATTAACTTCTAGTTTCAAAAACCTGATGGAGATTCTTAGGACTGTTGCCTTAACCATCTTGTTTAAATAAATGTATGGTTTTGCTCCTGCCATATTTCTTAACTTTTTTCCTTTCTCTCTCTTTGTTGTTTAAACCTTAAATGTTCAGTTTCCGTTTAACTGTGTTATAACTTTCAATTTTTATTTCTTCTTTTGTGTTCTTACACCAGGGAAACAATACAATATTTACACATGTGGGTCGGGTTCATTTCATGTATGAATATATCTTTAAGTTGTATCCACTTATATATGAAGGCTTTGAGTTTATCATTCTTTATAAATGAATAATACTCCATTGTTTAAAAATATTACATCTTTTTCATCCATTCCTCAGGTGATGGGCATTTTGGTTGTTTCCAAGATTTGGCTATCACAAATTGTACCGCTATAAACATAGGCACACATATATTACTTTGATGTGACATTTTCAGTTCCTTTCGGAAAATTACCAGAATAGAGATAACTGGATTGAATGGGATTTCCTGTCCTAGGTTTTCGAGGACTCTCCACACCGATTACCATAACAGTTGCACCAGTCTACATTCCCACCAGCAGGAGAGGAGGGTTGCTTTTTCCCCACAGCCTCTCTAACTTTGTTTTTGGTTGGTTGATTGATTTATTTATTTTTTTCCATAATTTTATTGAGAAACAAATAGCAATGAGACAGTTTCAAACCAAATTGGTAGGACAGTTTCAATAATTAAC
>NW_004524767.1:3298652-3300569 GCF_000260255.1 Octodon degus | reverse complement strand
TCATTGATCACTTTCCTCTTTGGCCCCATAATCTTCTTGATCAGAAAATTTGGGACACTATCGAGTTACATGACGTTACAGTACAAGTTCTCATGTGTCCTGAGTCTTAACTGACCTAAAAGGAATAGGTAAAGAAGAAGTTAAATTATCTTTATTTGCAGATAACAGGTTGATTTATTTATGATAGCTATTCTTTCCAGACTGAGGTGGTATCTCAATGTTGTTTTTAATTTGCATTTCACAAATTGCTAATGATGATTGCTAGAAATTTTTTTTCATGTGTTTATTTGCTTCTTGTATTTCTTCCTCTGGGAAGTGTGTGTTCATCTTGGCTGCCTATTTTTGGATTATGTCTTTAAATTTTGTGGCCCTAATATTTTTTAGTCTTTTATAAATTCTAGATAGATGACCTTTGTCTGAGTGCTTATTAGTTAAGATTTTTTCCAAGTTCATAGGTTGTCTTTTTGCTCTGTTGTTAATTTCTTTGGGTGTGTAAAAACTTCTCAACAATGGGGGTCCCAGTTGTTAATTCTTTGAAGTGTTACCTGTTCAATTTGATTTTTGTTCATGAGCTGTTTGCCTACCCTTATATCTTCAAGATTTCAACCTACTTTCTCTTCCAGGAGACTTAGTGTTTATGTTTTAATGTTTAGATCTTTAACCCACTTTCACTTTAGTTTAGTGCATGGTAATAGACCTGGGTCAAGTTTTAGTTTTCAGTGTGTAGAGAGCCAGTTTTTCCAGCACCATTTGTTAAAGAGTCTATCTTTCTTCCAATAAGCATGTTTGGTCCTTTTGTTGAAGATATGATGGCTCAGTGTGTTTGTAATTACATCTGTATCTTCTAATCTATTCCACTGATCCTCTGGTCTATTTTTTTCAAATACTATGCTGATTTTATCACTGTAGCTTTGTAGCATAATTTCAAGACAGGAATTGTAATGCTTCCTGCCTTGACTTTGTTGCTCATGATTGCCTTTGCTATTCTAGGTATTTTCCTGATTCCAAATAAATTTTAGGAATGATTTCTCTATGTCTGTGAGGCACGTTGGTGTCCTAGTTTTTCTTTTTTTAAATATTGATTCTTGTTAGATTTAAAAATTTACTTGAAATCATATAATTCTGTAGAGTAAATAGGTCAATTATTTGCTGTTATAACATTAACAATAAAAATCTATTTTCTTACCACAGAACACAAGTCTAACATGATTTGGTTCCTATATTTATAGATTTCCTGTCATTCCCCCTTATCATCTTCTAGCATTGCCTTAATTGCTATCCTGGAACCTTACAAATCCTTTCCCACTTTGGAAACTTTGCATTTGTTGTCACTTTTCCTGACCTGCAGTACTTCTGTTACTTTGTTGTTGGAGGTTCCGTTATACACTTTAGTTGTTTTGTTCCATGTTACCTCTTAGAGTTACCTTGCCAGATGATTTTTGTGTAAAGTGACCACCTATCTTGTGTACTTCAGGTTTACATAGGAATGTAACAAAATGTCAAACCCAAACACTGACTGGGTGCTTTAAACAAAACATACAAACGGGTATAACTTGTGTTTCTGGGTTTTAAGTCTAAGGATCAGATGTCCATGGAATGGGTTTTGTTAGAAGGAGAGAATCAGTTCTCTGCTTCCCAGCTTGTGGTTAGCCAGCTTCTTACTAGGGGCTCACACACATTCTTCCTAGAGTATATATGGAAAACAACAAAAAAATTGTTGTGCAATAAAGCAACATAGGAAGCAATACCCTCCTATGGCCTCATCTAGATTTAACTCAGTCCCAAAGCCTTCAGTATATTAACCCTGGAGAAAGGTAAACTTATCACGCAGGCTCTTAGCAGTATGTTGTGACTGTCACATCAAATGTACAATAGTTGTTTTGTCCATTATCAATTATCATGATTTTCTTTCTTTGA
>NW_004524767.1:3290720-3298007 GCF_000260255.1 Octodon degus | reverse complement strand
ACCCAATATAGTCCAATAGTCCATAATAGTAGGGAATTATCAACACAACTGTCAATTTTCAGATGTTCATTGAGGCTTTTTTTTTGTTCCTCGAATGCCTTCAGGGCACTTTTGGCCAGCTGGAGAGGTGTGAGTTTCGAACTCCAGCAACCTGAGGCTGACAGCTTTGTGGAATCAGCCACTTAAAGGCCTGAGCTAGGGCCAGGCCCCCCTCAGATGTTCATTGAGAAGAAATGTTTTACTAATATTGTTCAGACAAGACATCTAATCTGCATCTTGTCCTTTGAATAACTATGATGAAGACAATAATATGCAATGTATCAGTTATTGTAACTGTCCTACTAACTTGTCTTGAAACTGTTTTATTGCTATTTTATATTTTTTCTCATTAAAATGAATAAAAAGTAAAAAATACAAAATAAAAGAAAGAACGAAATACATTGTACCATAGTGATAGGGTAAATAAAGCATGTTCCTCTTCCTGGAGTTTGCCATTTAGGAGCTTTGGCCTCTATGTTAGTAAGCTTGGAGGGGCTGTAATACAAATAATGTCAGTTCAAATTTTGGTTCTCCTGTCTCACTAGATCCTAGGCTCCTTGAATAACCTGATCAGAAGTGAAGGTCTGAAGTGTGTGCATCAGGATTTAAGCAGCAAATAGGTGGGCCACAGAAATAGGTTATATAAGGGATCATATCCAAAGTGTGGAAGGGTTAATAAAAGTCAATGGACAAAGCACTGTACATTCACCGCTAGGCACAGGTCTGCAGGAATCAACGGGGTAGAAGCAGGGGGTTGAGGGGAGTTGCCTGAATGCAGATACAAGATGCTCAGCAGAGAAGCTATCAAACATGGCTCATTTCAATTTAGTGGTACTGATGCTATAAGGGGAATATATTTCAAATCTTTAAGACACCTAAGATGTTTGCATTTCTTAATACCAAAGCATGAATTTTAAGAAAAGAGGTTAACAGCAGAATATGTTTATTGAGGGAAAGAAAGCTTCTTCTGAGAGGGACAGAAGGGGACCTGAATGGGTTGCTCAAGAACCTGTGTTTACTAGAGATTTTTATAGAGAAAATTCACAAGGTGAGGCAGGTCCAGGCTGGGAAATGTGGGGACTCACAAGGTGGACATGAAGTGGGACAAATATGGTCAACTACTAAGATTATAAGCACAATTCCTCAGTTAAAATTAATTCAGGATCAAAAAGCTACAACTCTTGTTGCATAGGTCCTGCTTTACCTGGGTCTTAACCATCCAGCAGAAAAGTATGAAGACGAAATTATAAGAAATAAAGCCATGCTGTTAAGTTGAGCTGTGGGGGACTCAGGTCAATAATTTCTGACATTGCCAGTTAAACAGAAGACCCAATGCTATTATGGGCTACTGGACTCTTTTAGAATATTTTGCTGAGTTTACACACCTATAATATTCAATAACGGAACTTAGAAAAAATGGGGTATACAGATGAATGTCCATTTTGTATCTGTGTATTCAAAGTGGTTGGGATAGATATATAGTTACATTCTGTTAATGAATAGAATGATTTGTTCTAATGGTGTTTGTAAATAGGATCGCAAGTCCGCATCTTGTACAGCAATTAACCACTAAGAAGAATATATGCAGTGTATTATTTGTTGAAAAATAAAAAAAAATAATAATAAAAAAATTAATTCAGGATCAAATGTGGAGAGAGTCACATAGCAAGAGGACATGAATACAGAAGAGGGGCTCTTCTTGTAGGTGGTTGGGTTAGTGACACTTTTTTGATTTCTCAAGGTGATAGAGACCTAATTAGAATATCAGTCCCTGATGTCTATCCTTAGGGAGGTATGCCTCTGTTTGATTTTTTGTTTTGAGGTCTGGCCCACAGCAGGAGTCTCTGTCTCTCCCAGCATGGTGAGGACCTTGTGTTCCATCCTGGGTCACTTATGTGCTATGCAGTTCATAAGACCCTTTAAGAAGGTTCCAGTGGGAAAGAAGCTAATGAAGTTCAGGTCAAGAGATCTAATAAGCAAGTCCTCTGGTAGGCAACTTTAGAAAAATGACAGGATCTTTGTTATTTTAATTTTTACTTCTCTTAGGACAATGGCAGGAGATATAGCCTTGGGGTGTTGCCCAAGTGCAGGTGCTGGGAAGAGTGATCTTTCAGCCCCTGTTGTGCTATTCCTATTGAACTCACACCTTTCCAGTTCCAAACTCAGTGCTTTTGCCTTTGATTCAGTACTGTATTTTCTTTATTGTGCATCACCTATTTCCTCCTCTTTACTGTCACAGTGTAAGCATGCAGGGGATCTGACAGATTCCAAGCTCTGTATGGCAAACAGAACCACAAGGCACACATTTGGTAGGGAGGGAAAATTAGCTAAGAATTTTAAGGTCACATGCAGAGAAATGGTGCTGATACAGAACAGGAACATGCCACACCAGGCAGGTAGATTATGTTCTCAGGTTTGACAGCAAGAGAAAACAATGGGTGGCCTGTGCTTTGGTCTGGGGTTCTAGTGAATGCTCTGAAGGTAGTACTCAGGCTCAGTAGGCAGAGGACAAAGATTAGGGGAGGGATCACTGGATAGTTCTCCTTGGGCTCATATTGGTGATAGGGAGTGAATTTCTGAGCTCCACAATATTCTAGCTGAACTAGTGATCTCCAAAATTACTTCATTCCTTCCATTCTCTTTCTATTAGATGAAAGATTTAAATGAGATGATCTTTATAGTGAGATTTGATGTAGTAGGTAAGTTCTTATGATTACTTGTCAAATACAATAATGAAATAACCAAAGAGAGGCAGTTAAATGCTAAGGGACCATCAAAACAATGCCAGTTGTTTGTTGGAATAATGTGGGTTTTTTAAGAAATATTCAGGAAGAAACCTCCAAAGTTGATCCAATACCAAATTTCACTCCATGGAAGTAGATATAGTATATGATGCTCTCCCAGTAAATGGACTGCAGAGTTTTGTGCACAAGGCACAAGGAATTGCAAGTAACATGTACAACAGTAAAGCAAGAAGGCATCTATATTTATTGAAGTTAACAGGAAAATCACACTCAGAGAAAGTGCGTTTGCACTGGTAGAAGAAAAACTTGGCAGAAATGGAAAGAGAAGTGGCTTGGGGCATCAGGGAGAAAGTGGATTGAATGGAGGCAACTTGGGCTTTGGGATTTAAAATGCCTCTCATTGGGTCTTTCAGGATATGATTGGCACTGTGACAGAGAGCTGAGACATCTCACCTGCATCCACTGTGCATGGCCCTCTCTCTCAGTTCACTCCATTTTAATTACATGCATGATGTGTAGCCCATATGTATGTAACCCATGTGTGCCCTGGCCTAGATCTTCAGCAGCTTCCTGAGACTTCGTTATTTTTGTTTCTGTCTCCCTCAGTGTTCCTCTCTTGTGGACTTCTACACACTTCTTCTAGAGGTGGTTTATAGGTTCTTTCTGCCCTGAGTAAAGAACTGGTCAAGATAAACACAAATGGTAGCAAAGTTTTATTAAAGGTAGGAAAATAAACAGACTCTGAAGAGTGAATTCGAGTCAAGTAAAAGTAGGAAGAGAAGTAACTCACACACTGTGAGTGCAAGTCACCACCTAGGCATGAACACAATGGCAAAAGCTCATTGTGGACTGTTCTTTTTGTATCATCTACTTCTCAGGCTGAATTCAGGTCTAGACCATTCTATTGAAATCCTGCTCTAGTATTTGTGAGAGTCACATGTGCAGGTACACGTGGAAGGCTCTGGCGCTATTCTCATGTGTCCTGGGATTTTGTAATGGACAGGTCGTGCCTACTTCCCCAGCCAGCTTTGCTGCATTGATGCTGGGATCTTGCCAAAGTTAAGGTGAATGCAGGGGAAGTAGTCCCTGTGCCTCAGTTGTACTATTGATGCTACAATGGTTATATTTCCATGTAGATAATGTGTACTTCATGAATTTAATTGGATGATTTATTGTATGTGCAATGAGGCTACTGAGTTCATTAAATACATTGACATTATCAGTTTAAATTTCATTCTAAGGTATTTTTGTATGGACAGTGGAATTGTTTTTCTATAGGCCTGAGTTCTTTGTCTACAAAAACTGAATGAATATGAGGACAAAAGGAGGAATTCAAGAGAGTGTTTATTAGAAATAATGAGAAAAAAAACTCGTGGTGAATATCCACCAAGAGGGGATTGTGCAGAGAATTCAGATGTATCTTCTTTGCTTTGACCTCATATATGGGGATTTTTCTTAAACAGGCAGCTTTGTGGGTTTAGAGTTTAAAGAAAATGAGTTATTTAGCAAGTTCACAGGAAACTGAATTCAAAGGAAACTGGTTACTCTACAGTTTTAAATTTTCTCAAGTCCAACCCAGAGGTTAGAGAAGGGCTGTCAACTGACTTGGCACTCTTGTTCCTGGAGGAGAGATCTTGCCTCACTTCTTAATGGTGGGCTGTTTTCTTTTTCTGACCTTGTTGTTCAGTTGTTCTGCCTATTCATGATAATAGAGCTAAAATTACTACAATACAAGGTAGCCTTTTAATTGTATTGATTTTTGTGGCTGTCTTGTGATATCGGAGGATCTAAGAGATTTGTGGATCAAACAATATTTGAAAGTTCTTAACTACAGAAATGTCTCAATATTTTCTCACACATTGATGTGAGTAGAAAAAAGCAAAACACACTGCTTTCCTACATACAGTAGTTTACATCTGATACCTAAGATGTGCATTTTCCCCACACTCATTGTCTCCAGTGCTCAGCATATCAAATGGATATGAATAACTTATACTACGGAATTAACTGCACAAGTTAAGAGTGTAACGCTGTAAGACTAACCTCCAACAGCAGAGTCCCTAGGCCATTCACACTTCAGTCTGATTTGGATACAAATTGAAGGCTCTTGTTGAGGCAGAGATTAGGCATGGAAGACAAACTGGACATGACTTGTTTATGTCCCAGGACACAGGTATAGAACTGTTTCTGAAAAACATCTGTATGGAACCAATCAGAAAGTGCTATCTTCAGCACTTCTGACTAGAATGTGAGCAGGGTTTTGTTAGGATGACTTAGATGACATCAGCCTGAGGAGTGGGGGATACAAAGCAACAGTCACACTGAGCTCTCTGCCACGGGGTTGTCTCTTGTTTGGTTCTCATGCTATAGTGTAATAGTTTGGTTCATGAATGCTTTGTTCATGAATAATTCTGTTTACAAACAAAGATATTTAGCAAAGTTTTGTTTCCTCTTCAAGTTTAATGATTTAATGTCAATGATGGTTCATAGAACTAAGAGAAATGTTTACATGTATTAGTATATTGTACATGATGTGATAAAGGATAGAGACAAATAGCCAGATAAAAAAGTACAAAGGAAGGGGCAAGAAAGGTGCTGATAACAATGGTTCTAATGAATAGTTTTACCAAATTCTTCCTGGAATGGCTGGAATATAAACGAGTTCACTAATCTCGCAGCTCTCTGAACCCCATGAAGATCAAGGAATCTTCATGAATGTCTCAAAAGTAGGAAAGATGGGCTGTTAACTCAATCTTTAGTGCTTTCCTCTTCCCCAGAGGATGGAAGGTGGGACTGAAAGTTCCAAGTTTCTAACTATAACTTGATCTTTCTAAAAATGGGTCCACACTATGAAGCTGTCAATAAATTTCTTCATGAGGACAGAAAATCTTCATATTACCGAGGAAATGCCAAGCGTATAGGGAGCTCTGTTTAAGGTAATTCTCTCACCTAGGAACTTGTAAGGGTTTTAGCAGCTCTGTGTCAGGACCTGGGGACAAGAGACCAGATAAGTGTTTCTTATTGTGTTGCAATAAATCATGGAAAATTTTTAGAATTCGACCAACAGTAAAATGCTTATGTCTGAGTACACACTCTGCATTTTCTAGCCCAGTGATGCAAGATACATTACTAAGCTTTGTGAGGATAAATTACTAGGGTTTTGTGAAAACAAAATTATACAAGGTATATAAGGGCTTAGTAAACAGTGCACTTAGCATTGTGATGAATCAAGTTACAATGTTGTGAACAGGCCCGCCAGGGTGTCACATAGTGGAAGCTGCAATTGGCCTTTTGAGGCTTAAAGGATCTGTGTCTGACAGCCAGCAGGAAATAGAGACCTCATGCCCACAGCGGAGAGAAGCTGAATTTTGCCAGCAGTCACACAATCCTGGAAGAACCTGAAGTTCAGAGAATAATGGCACCTGGCCAATATCTTGATTGCCTGCAGCCCTCTGAGAGGCGATGCAAAAGATTTACTAAGTGGTACCTGGAACCCAGCCCAAGAAAACCACAAGAAAATAAATGAATGTTATTGTATGCAGCAGTTGTGTGATTTCTGCAGATGACTTCTTCTGACTAGCAGTGCCCCCTGGACTAGGAGATACACCAGGGCTTCATCCGAGCTCATTCAGAAACGGACTGCATGGCACAGTAGCGCTTCTCTCTGCCTGTCACAGAGATGCTCACATGTGATGGTGAGAATGGTATAAATACGAGGACACTCAAGACAACTGCGTGCTAGGTAGGCCTGGAGTCACACTGCACAGGTCAAGCCCTGCTTTACAGAGGGGACTCCTTTTTCCTCAGAGTCACAAATAAATTTACTTCTGGGTTTCTTTGGAGACTTGCCAGAGAATTTCATAGAAGTCTAATCAACTGGAAAACGCAAGTCAAAAATCTTTCTGAAGAATGTTGGGCTTTTGCAAATAAGGATATTGCATTGCTCATTATAACTTTAATTTATCATGATTAGTTATTATGAAAAATTAAAAGGGCCAGCCAGATAGCTCAGTGGAGGCGTGCCTGTAATCCCAGCGCTTGAGAGGCTGAAAACATGAGGATCACTATGAGTCTGATCTACACAGTGAGACCCTAAAGACTCTGCACACTCTTACTACATACATTAAAAAACTATCAATTGCATACATTTTAAGATTTATTTTATGCTTTTACACTATAAGACTTCTGTTCTACTTTTCAAATTTTCTAATCAGTTATTTTTTCCTGGCATTGCTAACACTTCTAGTAAGATTCTGATATACATGAAAACTTTATATGTATATATTTTATTGTTTATGTTTGTAGCTTTTAAATCATTTATTTATTTGTTTCATATGGGGTCTCACTATGCAATTCGGACTTGTAGTGATCGTCCTGCCTCAGCCTCCCTAACAGTGGGATTACAAGTGTGTGCCAGCATGCCTGGTTTTTTAGTGGCCAGCTCAGTGGCACAGCATGCAGTACTTGGGATGGAATCTGGGTCCTTGTGCTTACCAAGCTGGTG
>NW_004524767.1:3273010-3290380 GCF_000260255.1 Octodon degus | reverse complement strand
AAAGAAAGAAAGAAAGAAACCTGTTCAGAAAAAAAGATTTCTTTCACAGTTCAGCGTCTTTATCCTGTAGTGAGACACAGCATCCTAGAGCATCATTTTTGGCAGTGCACAGTAGAACACACATGCTCACCTTGGGCAGCTGAAAAAGAAACAGCATAAGCAGGAGGGGGCTGGGTCCCCAAATCCCTTACCAGAATGCATCACTAGTGACTTCCCTTCCCAGAGGAGGCCCAGCCTCCTCCTTCAGATTCCACCACTTCTCATTTGTGCTGTGGCCTGAGCCCAAGCCTTTAACCAATGGGCATTTAAGGGACAGTTGGGCCTAACCTCGAACAACATTGTGTATTGCTTTCACACACACACACACACACACACACACACACACACACACACACAGAATTTCACTTCAGTTTTCTTTACTTTTTCATTCTATGAACAACAGAGCTCTATAAACACAAGTGAATTCTATCTTAATTTTTTTATTTTTTAAAGAGCACAAATTAGAATTAAAACAAAAAATTACAACTGATACAGAATTTCACTTAACAAAGTAATACTAATTTCACAGTATTTGTTGTAATACATAGTGTTGTCTTCAAACCAGTTATTCATATTAATAGATATATGCATGTAAAATTGGAAGAAGAAAGAAGAGAAAAAGAAATGTATAAGAAATTAAGAAAACAGAGGGCCTGCCCCTTAGCTCAGTTCTTTAAGTGGCTATTTCAACAAAGCAGTCAGTCTCAGGTTGCTGTGGTTTTATCCCCACAACTCAAGGCAGCCAAACCTGCCCTGAAGGCATTCAGAGCAAAAAAAAAAAAAAACTAAGAAAACAAAAATTAGCAAAATTAACAGAAGGAGATAACATCAAGCATTAATTACTCCTTTCCATAGAACAGCAGAAATTCACCGTTGTCCAACCATACTATTTACAAACCTAGATAAATATCTTTCCCCCACTCTCTCTCCTGTCCTTCTCCTTAATTCAGTAACTCTTTTTGAATAAGTTCATTCCTTTTCTCCAGTGTCTATAGTACCCTTCAGATTCCATTTTTCTCTTTCCGGTTCTCTTACTAAGGAGACAATATGATGTTTGCACATGTAGGTCTGATTTATTTCACATAAGAGTATGTTCTCTAGTTCAATCTATGTACTGACAAAAGACACAAATTTATCCTTTTTATAGCTGAATAATACTCCATTATGTAAAAATACCCACATCTTCTTCATACATTCTTCAGTTGATTCTGGGTTGTTTCCAGGATTTATCTATGACAAATTGCACTGTTATAAACCTGGGTGCAAATGTTTAGCTGTGGTATGAGGTTTTCAGTTCTAGAAAAATACCCAGGAGAATAGAAGGCCTGAATGGGATGTCCAATCATAGCTTTTGAGGGAATCTCCACACTGATTTTCATAGTGCTTGTAACAGTGTGCACTCCCACCAACAGTGTAGAAGGGTTCCTTTTTTCCTGTAGCCTGTCCAGAATTTGTTATTGGCTGACTTCTTGATGTAAGACACTCTTTCTGGGATGAGATGGAATATCAGTGTTGTTTTAATTTGCATTTCTTGAATGACCAATGAAGTTGAACATTTTTTTATATATTTACTTTCCATTTGTATTTCCTCCTCTGAGAACTATATATTAATTTTAGATGCCTATTTAATTGGGTCTTTTAATTTGGGGGACCAATTTCTTTTAAAAGAAAATTTACATATTCTACATAGAAGACCTTTGTTGAAGAGATAGTCAGCTGTAAACCTTTTCCAGTTTGTTACTTTTCCTTTTACACTGTTGGATATTTGCATTCAAGTGAAGAAACTTTTCAAAAAGATGAGATCCCAGTTGTGGATTCTTTCATGTATTTCCTGTGTAGTTTGCTTTACTTCATGAACTCTGTTCCTACCCCTTTGTCTTTAATATTTGTACTTACATTTTCCTCCAGAAGATTTAGTGTTTCTGTTTTAATATTTAAAGCTTTGGTCCATTTTTACTGTAGTTTTGTGCTTGGTGATAGGCATGAGTCTAGTTTTAGCCTTTGGCATGTAGAAAGCCAGTATTTCCATTACCATGTATTAAGGAAGCTATCTTTCTTCCAGTGAGCATGTTTCACTTTTTTATGAAAGATAAAGTTGCTGCGTGTCTTTGCGGTTGTGTCTAAATCTTCTAATCTGGTCCATTGCTTCTTTTGTCTGTCCCTATGCCAGCACTATGCTGATTTTATCACACTAGATTTATATATAATTTCAGGTCAGAGATTGTGATACCTCTTACCTTTCCTTTGTTTCCCAGAATTGCTTTTGATATTCTGGATCTTTTCTGTTTCCAAACGAATTTGAGGAATGTTTTCTCTAGCTCTGTGAGGTATACTAATGGTATTTTAATTAGGATTGTATTGACTCTACACATCAATTTTGGGAGTATGGCCATTTTCACAATGTTGGTTTTTCCTATCCAGTAGCATAGAATATTTTTCCATTTTATCAAATCCTTTTCAATCTCTGCAGAGTACTGTAATTTTCACTGTATAAATCTTTTATGTAATTTTTGGGACTGATTCCTAAGTATTATATTTTTTGGATCTTATTGTAAAAGGTGTGGTTTCTCTAATTTCTTTCTCAGTGTGTTCATTGTTGTTTACACAAATGCCACTAATTTTTGGATCTTGACTTTACATCCTGCTACATTTCTGAATTTGGATATTAAATCTACAGAATTTTAGGTGGTGGTTTTGGGTCCTCTATGTACAGTATCAAGTCATCTGCAAATAATGACAATTTCACTTCTTATTTTTCAATCATTTTCTCTCTCTCTCTCTCTCTCTCTCTCTCTCTCTCTCTCTCTCATCTAATTACTCTGGCTAATATTTCCAGAACTATATTGAATAGGAGTGGAGACAATGAACATCTTGTCTTGTTCCTGATTTTAAGGTTCAGGCCTTCATGTTTTGCCCATTTAGTATGACATCAGCTGTTGTTTTCTCTTAGATGGTTTTTATTACTTTGAGATATACACCATCTATTCCAATTCTCTGTAGAGTTTTATCATGAATGAGTGTTAGACTTTGTCAAAGGCTTTTTCTGCATCTATTGAGATGATCATGTGGTTTTTGTTTCTTAGGTCTGTTGATGTGTTTTATTACATTTATGAATTTGCACATGTTGACCCATCCCTGCATTCCGGGAATGAATCCCACTTGGTCATGATGTATAATCTTCTTTATGATATGCTGTATTCTTTTTGCTAGCTTATTTTTGAGAATTTTTGCATCTATGTTCATTAGAGAGATTGACCTTGTTGGATATTTCTCTGATTTTGGAATTATAGTAATGCTGGCTTCAAGGAATGTGTTTCAGAACAAGGGATTGAGCTCAGGCCCTTGCACTTGCCAGGCAAGTGCTTATTCTACTGAGCCATCTCCCTTAGGAATGTGTTTGAGAGAATTGCTTCCCTTTCAATTTCATTGAAGAGTTTGAGAAAAGTTGGTATTAAATCTTCTTTAAATTTTATGTAGAATTCTTCTGTGAATGAATCTTGATGTGGGCTTGTCTTTGTTGAAAGGTTTTTCTTTACATTTTTAACTTCATTTCTCCTTATTGGATTATTCAGAGTTTGTATATCTTCTTGACTCAGCTTTGGTATTTCATGCTTATCAAGGAAATTTTAAATTTTCTGTTTTTAATCTTGTGAGAATAAAGATTTTGGAAGTAGGTATTGAAGATCATCTGAATTTATCTAAGGTATATAGTAATTACTCCCTTTATATTCTTTATTGCAAGAATTGATATTTTTATTTGCTTTTTTGATTAGGTTGGCTAGGGGTTTAACAATTTCTTTATTCTTTCAAAGATCAAACTCTTTGATTCATTTATTCTTATTTTATTTTTTATGTATTTTATTACAGGGTCTCACTGCTCAGATATGACTCATACTGATCCTCCTGCTTTCAGCTTCCCGAGCGCTAGGATCACAGGCATGTGCCACCACACCCAGTGTCACTCACCATCTCAGCACACCCTGTGGGGGGGAGCATGGCATGGCACACCAGGGCTTAAACTCTGGTCCCTGTGTCTGCCTACCCAGGTGCTTTAATTCACTGAGCTATCTGGTTGGTCCTGATTCATTTATTCTTTGTATTGTTTTATATAACTCCGATGCATTAATTTCTGCTCTAGTCCCCATGATTTCCTGCCATCTTTGGGCTTTGGGCTTGACTTGCTTTTTTTTTTTTTTTTTCAAGGAGCTTTAGTTGCAGCATAAACTTATTTATTTGGGATTTTCTGTTTTTCTAATGAGCAAATTTACTGCAATAAATCTTCATCATAAGACAGTGCTCATTGCATCCCACAGGTTTGGTAAGTTCCATCTGCATTTTCATTTGATTGTAAATATTTTTAAATTTCTTATTTAATTTCATCTGTGACCCACTGGTTGTGTAGGAGGCTGCTATTTAATATATGTGTTTGTGTTTTTATAGTTTCTTTTGTCAATAATTTTCAGTTTTATTGCACTGTGATCAGATAGTATGCATGGGATAATTTTAATTGCTTTGCCATTACTTAACAGTAATGGCTAGTTATGGTCTGTTTGCTAGTATATGGTCTGTTTTGAAGAATGTCTCATGTACACCTGTGAAGAATGTGTATTCTGTTGTTGCCGGGTGACAGTCTGTAAGGGTCTACCAAGTGAATTTCTTCACAAGTTTTGTTCCTTTCTGTTATTTATTTGCTGATTTTTGTTTTTGCCTATTTGATCTATCACTTTGTAACAATGACATGTTAAAGTCCCCCATTAGTATTTTATTATTACTCATTTGATTTTTCAAGTCTGTTAATATTTGTCTTACGTATGAGGGTGCTCCTAAATTAAGTGCATATATATTTAGAATTGTGATCTCTTCCTCTATGTGTTTTCCCTTAGCAAGTTTGTAGTGACCTTCTTTATCTCTTTAAATGATTTTTGGTTTAAATTTGATATTGTCAGCTACCTCTTTTCTGATTGCTTATGTCCTGGAGGATTGTTTTCTGTCTTTGAGTTTTAGTCTCGAAATTTCCTTTTGAGTTAAATGTATGTCTTGCATGCAGCATATTACTGAATTTTGTTTCTTAATTTACTCCGTTAGTCTGTTTCTTTTGATTAGTGAGTGGAGGACATTTGCATTGATGGTTATAACTGATACATATTGACCTATCTTGTTATGGACTTTTCCCATTATAGTTTCTGTACTTTCTCCCTCTTTAATTACTTGCTCTGTTTGGTGGTTCTTTTCTGTTGTTCTTGAGGCTGTGATCACTTATGTCTCTAGAATGTCTGTCAGTACTCTTTGTAAGGTTAGTGTGGTGGTCATGAATTTCTTGAATTTTTCTTTGCCATGGAAGGGTCTTATTTCACCATTGAATTTGATAGTTTTGCAGAATAGCTCAGTCTGGGTTGGAAGTTATTTTGTTTCTGGACCTGAAATACATCCAAGTTCTTCTTAATTATATGTTTGTTTGTTTGTTTTTGAAATTTGCCATGATTCTGATGGGCTTTCCATTGCAGGTGATGTGTTTTTTCTCTCTAGCAGCTTTTAATATTCTATTCTTTCACTGAATTTCTGAGATCTTGATTATTATGTGTATAGGTGTAGAATTATTGTGATTATGGCTGTGTGGAGTTTTATATGTCTCATATATCTGTATGTCAGGTTCTCTTCTCATGTTTGGAAAATTTTCTGCTAATTCTTCTGCAAATAGTCTTTTTATGATATTTGTTCTGTCTTCCACTGTTTCATTGATATGTATTATTTTTGTATTATTATCCTCTGCATCATCTTATAGCTGCTGAATTATTTCCTGGTTCCTCATTAGTTTTAAGAGATCTTTTATTTCACGTTCATTAACTGCAACACTGTCTTTGACATCTGAGTGTCTATTTTCAGGCTCATTTCATTGGTTTTGCCAGCTTTTATTGGAGTTTTTAATTTCCTGGAATCTGTTTGAATCTGTTTATCCATTCTAGTCCTTCCTGTATCGTTTATTCAGTGTTTCCATTATTTTTCTATTCTTCTCTATTTCTCTATGTCTTCTTAGCTGTGCTGAGCAAGTCTTTCATGATTGTTGTCCTTTCATTTTAGACCTGTGATATTATTTCTGATCTTATTTCTTCTATAGCCTGGTGAACTTGTTTGTTGACTTCATGCTATCATTTCAGAGATTCCAGGTGTGTGATTTCCAAGTTCTTGTGTGTCATTGTCTCCTGGATTTGTTCTGCTTGAGCTAAAAGATTGAGATTGCCTTTTGCTCCTGTGTTTTGGCATGTTTGAAGCTCCCAGTAATTACTCAGAGTCCTGTAGGCTTCCCAGAGTTTGCCAAAGTTCTTAAATGCCTTCAGGAAAACTCCATGCCTGTGTGCACTGGGTTCAAAGGCTGCAGTTCTCCTGCATCCTGTAAGGCTACTCCGAGTTCTCCTAAGTTCTTAAAAGTTTGGACCAGCACCAGAAAAAGCTCTATGCCTGTGCACTTGTGGCTAAGCAAGGCCAGGGCTTACCAGAGTCCCACAGGCTACCCAGAACCCATAAGCGTTCTTAAATTGCATCAAGAAAATTCTGCACCTGAATGCACTAGTGCATTTTATCTTTAAGAATAAAAGTAATGTGTTCTACCAATATGAAACAAGCAGACAAGAATAAGAAATAATGAAAAATATACTTTGAAGTGAAGTAATATGAATCAGGCATACATACTTGATGTTAAGCATTAGTAGACCTAAAATTTGTTAGATTTTCATTGTTTACATTTACAACATAATCATTTGAAATACTTATTTCAATGTGTGAAGCCTGTTAGAACATATTCAACATATGATTTCTCTTTATTTTTTTTCTTACCACATTTTGAAACATCATCTAAGAAACTTGAAATGCAACTTTTTACCAACTACCAGCAACATCTGAATAGTAATTTTTACTTCAGTTTCTCTTGAAATTTACTACAAGAGAGACTGTGTAACCTTGACTTTAGGCACAAGTCATTGCTTATTAAAAGCGGCTCTCAGGACTAGCCAGGTTTGATATAAAAGGAAGTAGGATACATTATAGTGCATTTGTAAAATAAGGTTTTGCTCAATTCTGTTGTATTTGTGGGACAAAAATAAAGGGCTAGTATTGCTTCTTAGATTTATCTTCAAGGATAATTTTAACTCCTTCCACAACTGGCAGAAAATTTTTCTTAGTGATAATTTCTCCTCCCATCAGAATGGCATATAACAGCATCAGAAAAAACTAACCCCGAGAACTGATCCTAAATTTAAATTAATTGCTTAAGCTACTAATCATATAGAACACTTCTAGAAGGTACTATAAAATCTGAGCATAAATCAGGTCATATAGTGCTAATATAAAGCTTACTTTGTGTACTGTAGTGGAGTGTGGGATGCAGAAGGGGAGTTGTGCTGATGTTGCAATGTGTCAACCTAGTTTTTCAGACTTTCTGAGAATTGCATATTTTCCAGGATTTCTTACCTTACATGTTTTCATTACAGCGAGTATCATGGGAGATTCTGGAATGCTTTTAAAGGCAGAAGAGAATCAGGAATCAGTGTGTAGCTCACCTACTCATTTCAGCTTTTCTGGCTCAATGACTTGCTATGAGGAGAGCTGGGCCTGCGATTGCTTTATTTGTCCCAGGGTCACTCTTCTCTTTCTCTGGCATTTTAACTCTGTGGTGAAGGATTCCAAATTCTGCAGCTCATACTTGTCACCAACGACCGAGACACCAAGAAATCACCTAGGTTTCAGTGTGTCTTTGTGGATTTCTATTTTATCATATGGTGAATATACAGGGGAAAGACTGCAGCATTTCTTCACACTGTTTTGTGATGCATGTCCACAAAGTATATTCATGCAATAAAATGAGAATTATCGACACAGTTATGAGTTTTTTCACCTACAACATTAAGATAGATTGGATAAAAACAGAATAAGTTTGGCTTTAAATAGATGCTTACAGTGGAGAAAGAGTATTTATAAATAAGGATCAGTTAATCCCAACTGACAGAGATAGAAGGACATGTACAGATTTGTTTTTACAGAAATAAGACTTGTAGTACTAATGAAATTATAAGTGAATTGGAAACTTTTATGTGATTGAATAATTGAGAAATAAATTCAAAGAGATGATCTAAAGTAGGTGGGTACTAAACACTTGTGGAGGTAGAGGAATATTGTCACAGTGATTGGCTTGGGATCTCCCTTGCATTTTAGTAAAACACACTCTGGTGGCATCAGGATGGATGGAGGCAGCTCCTTCAGCCCTTCCTGCTCTGCTACAGTTGGTTGTACTGTTCAGTTTTGTTAGCAGTGTCCTTCCATCAAGATATATCTGACTTGAAGCCAAGTGTCTGTCTTAGTTACCATTTTCTCATTGCTAGGACAAATATTCGGCAACCAAAGTTAAAGAGGAAAAGGTTTATTTAGCTCATGGTTTGTAGATGTTTCCCTCCATAATAAGCTGGCTCCAAGGAAGAGGAAACATAGTAGCGACAATCATTTGTAACAACAGAAGACAGTGAAAGCAACAAGAGGGGACCAGTCCATGGTGGCCAGAAGGTAAGAAAGCAACAAGATACCTTAACAGCATCTTTCTGCCTTTCTTAATTTATGCAGACTACCAGGATTAGTGCACTATGAAAATAATCAGTGGACAGATTTAAGTAATCACAGACCCTAAGGCCCAGCATCACACAGGCTAGATTCAGCCACATCTAAAAAACCCTATGCCTGCATGAGGCTTTGGGGGAAATCTAGACACAAACTGTAACAGTTACCATGGAGAGAATCCTTTAAAAATGAAGCCAAATAAACTTCTCTAAAATTGTGGATGTGAGGTGCTTATTCCCTAGTAGACTAGTAGTATTGTTGCAGGATTTTAAAAGAGGCTTTCCAAAATGATGATTCCTGAATTCCCATGACTCTGTTATCATTTTGTGCTTTAAATCTTTTCATTTTAGTTCATGTATTATTTCCATTGTTAGTATGTGTATTTTTCTCTCATAATTCAAATCACTATGAATTATTTTAGGTAAAAGAAAAGATTGTGAAACATAATTGTTTGGCTAAGTGATCATTTTGGAAAAGTTTTTATCTGTCCTACATCTTTGTACTTTCCTTCTTTATGTTCTTCCCTTCTTTTTTCTTCAATAATTGATAAGACTACTTAGGCAGACACAGGGACCAGGGTTAGACACCCTGCATGCCCTGCTGGGCCCATTCCTGGGACGCACTGAGATGGCACTTGAGACTGGGCATGGTGGTGCACCATGTAATCCAAGCACTTGGGAGGCTGAAAACACGAGGATCACTATAAGTCCAATCTATGTGGTGCAACCCTGGAAACTCTGTACTAAAGACATAAAAAAGCAAAGTATTTAAAATAATTGATAAGAATTTTGTGTATACTGGGTAATATACTTCATTTCATTTTGCATTGGTGAATATATTGATACAGTAGAAGAGACAAGTCATGAGAAAGAAAGCAAAATAATTTGTTTTATGAGAAGTAAAATCAGGGAAGTCATGGTAATGCTGAGAATGATGAAGATAGGAAGTGGTAGAGTACATCATTCAGACAAGGCTATCAGGGAAGACTTCATCAGTGAGAAGATGCTTGAAGCTAGGACCCAAGAAATGAAAAGCTCCTCAGACACTGTCTGTGAAAAATAGGGATCGAGGTCGACTTAATGGACTAGGAAACCTGTCTGGTGGTTAGAATAGCATATGTACAAGTGCAAGGTAGAAGGTTTAGGCAACATGGAGATTTATTTAAAAATGTGAATATCTTTCATGGCTTACTTCTTTAACTCCCTAAATACCCTGTTACCACCAGTGGCTAACTGTGATATGCATGTTCTTTGACCACAAAATGTAGCTATATTTTCCATTTCCTATAAAATTCCAGAAGTAAAATGTTGCAAGACACATTTAAAAAGTTTATATATTTGTTTTAGTTCAGTAAACACTTTTAGTCTTTAATTATGGTCATTATTATTGATAGTAGGTTTTTTTCTATAAGGGAAGCAAAATTCCTTATCAAACATAGAGATTCCTAGTAAAATTAAAAGAAAGAGCACAAACAATATTTAATTGTTACTTAGGGAATATTAGAATATCAAGCTTTTTAAAGTAAAGGCTTAAAAAGTAGTAGTTTCTTTGACTCTTATGTGACTGATCAATTACACACTTAAAAACAAATAAATTTTAACAATGGGCTATTCCTTTTTCTTACTTGAGGCAATAATATCTTCTCATTTAGTATAATTGTCGATTATATTAAACAGTCTGCAACAAGATCAGGATTGTTATAATCATTATCATCAAAAGTTTCAAAAAATAATTTACAGTACTAGACTCGATTAAACTTAAAATAATTGAGTCTAAGTGGGATCTTTATGTTAGGGAAATCTTGATTTTTTTTTCCTTAACATAAGTGCCTGAGGTTTACATAAAAGTGAGTATTTTAGAAATTGCGTCTACTGATGTAGCATTGAATAAGTTAGGAAAGAAACAACCCTCTGGGAGAACTCCAGAGAGAACTGTGCATGAAACTTCATGCACCTGTGGGATAATTGAATATTAGGTAGTTAAAATTATTAAAACTGAAAAATTAACAATACTGTTGTTACAAAAGTATAAGTTATATAAAAGCCACTTATAGAAAAAACATGAATGATCACAATATCTGCTGAAACCTATGTTGAAATTAACAATAGACTTAAAATCATAGTTCTCTTAATGCAATTAATTAGAAAAAGAAAATATATTATAACCAATAGTTATTTGTTATACAAATATAAAAGTATGGTAGACACCTCAGAATTGATTTATTTTTGTTTAATAAATACACATATTGAATAATGAAACATAATTCATGAAACAAATTTATGTTTTTTCAACCCATGATACTTTCTAAAGTTCTGTCTTGTGTTTTACCTAGCATAGAATACATAAATCTATAATGCCGAAAAATCAGAATCTTATTGAACTAAGAATAGAATGTGAGATAAGAATGTAAAAATTAAATCTATTTCAAATTTATTGTGCAGCTCTTGCTCTAGGAGTTGTCTGTCTGCTAGAAAACATTTTTTTCCTGCAGTTCCTCAGTAGCTAACTATTCACCTAGTTATTATGATCCAGTAATTCTGATCCTAGAACTTACTTCAGAGAACTACAAAAGATAGTGTATTAATATTCATGACAACATTTTTGATAATCACTAAAAAGTGAAAAAGTCTAATGTTCATCAATTAATGAATAAACAAATGTGGTATTCCCATAATAAAATATTAATAAACCATAAAAGTAATGAATTATCTATATATGCCACAACACAAGACAAATGAAGTAAAAATATTTAGATAGGATAGTAATATATTGCAGGACTCAGGTGATATGAAATGTGCAGAATAGATAAGCCCATAGAGTTAGAAAGGAGAGCGTAGTTTTAGTGTAGTTATGAGTGGGAGAAAAAGAACAAATGATTTGGCTAGGAAAATTTGTAATAATTGAGGTGCTCTGTCTTTTGGAATGATGAGAATGTTCTGGAATTAGTGGTTGTGCTTGCACAACTTGGTGAACACTAAGATCTCTCGGATTGAACACTATAAAATATAGCATTTACTGTATGTCAATTTTTTTTACAGTACTGGGGATTGAATTCAGCACCCTGCACTTGCCAGGCAAGCACTTATTCTACTTAGCTATCTCCCTGGCCCCCTTTATGTCAATTTTATTGCAATGAAAATATTAATTAGATTTTTTTATAGCCTTGTAGTAAAATTGTCATACAACTTATTATATAATAGCCAAACATTTCTTTAATGTTTTCTTATTTTAATTATTGTGACCGTTTGTAATTATTTTCTATTTTAATGATTCATTTCTTTAATTTACTCCTTAGCTATTTAAGAAAACTATCTTATGTTTTATTTATTTATTTTTAAAATGTATTTAGTACAAGATCTACAGGATCTCACTACACAGGTCAGACTCATAGTGATCCTCCTCTTTTCAGCCTCCCAAGCACTGGGATTACAGGCATATGTCACCATGCCCACTCTGAATTGCCACTTAAGTGGGCCCCAGGTTGGGGTCGGTATGGCAGGCCTGGGATCGAACCCCTGGCCTCTGCATCTTCCTAAGCAGGAGCTTTAATATCTTATCTTTTTAATTCACTGCATTTTACTTACTTGATTTTTTCATTTAACTTTTGCACATATTCTATTGTAGATCTTTGGTAAAAAATGTTATCTAGTCCCCCTACCAATACATACTATACACATAAGATATATTGCACATTGTATATTGTCTATAGTGTGTATATGTAATATATATGCCAGCTAATTGAAGAGGGAATTTTACTGTCATTTAAATGTCATACAATGTGCATATATAATGCATATCTTTGGATAGATTATCAATGTTTATATATGTTTTATATGTGTATATAATGTTTCTATTAAAATAATTATATGCAAGTATATATGAGTACACATTTAGGCATGTATGGTAGGTCTGTATGTAGATAGGTCTGCATGCATAGACCTTTTTTCCACCCTTTCTTTAAATTTTTAATCAATTATTTTCCCTGACTTCTAAATTGGGAGAATTTTTACATATTTCAAGTTTCTTGGACTTTTTGCTGCTATTCAAGGAGACCCAAAGTTTACATAGTAATAATTTCTGCTTTTTACGCCACAGCCAGTGCTAGGGATTCTATCATTTCATTGGTGCCCTTATCTCTGTGTGATTTTTCCCTAGGTTATTCATTTTTCATGGTAAAATGATTCTTCCTGTTTTTGTCCACAGGGGACACTACTCTGGATAGTATAAATTGGGAGACTTTTAATTTTTTTTATTCCTGTATTTATTTCATACAGGGTCTTACTACACAGTTCAGTCTCTAGTGATCCTCCTGTCTCAGCCTCCCTAGTGCTGGGATTACAGATGTGCACCACCACACTTGGTTTCAGGCCAGCACAGAGTGCACAGGATTCCAAAGCCAGCATGGCATGTGACACCAGGGATCGAACTTGGGTCCTAGTGCTTGTCAGACCATAGAGCTATCTCCCAAGCCCAGGAGACTGTTGACTGAGGAAATGAAGATAACTTACTTTTCACTATGTAAATTTTCACTTCTTTCTCTTGTTCTTTTCTTTTATTATTCAAAAGTCAACTGTTACGCTTATATTATCTTTCCTCAATTTTTATTTAATGTACCATCATTTCCCCAAGATATGAAATTTCAGAATCTTTTTGAAATACTAATTTCATGTTTTTAGGTTTAACAAAACTGATGTTTAAATTCTACTCTATTTCCCTGAAATCTCAAGACAGTTGCTGATAAAAATTTTAATATATTAGTCACAAAATAGTATTGTATTTGTATGAATATTGTGAGATTACTTTGCTTTTGCCAAAAACCAAAAAACTATCCCATCTTTCTTAATGCTTTCAACAGATTAAGAACTGCAGTGTAGAACAAAAATTATGTATCTTTGTTAACAATATAATGCTTTCCTTCTGTTCTCTAATATATATTACCAAGTGCCCAATCCCCATTTCAAGTTTTCTGTAAGTAAAATTCCAATACTGGATTAGGTAGAAGATGAAACAATTACATTTTGGTTGGTGGGATAGAGAATTCTGAAGATGTTTAATGTAATTTACCAACTCTAATTCTAGTCTCCTAGTACCACTGTACAAAATTTGCTTGGGTTCAACTGTTAAGTCTTTCTTGAATTTTGTAACTTGAATTATTGCAATATTCTTACCACTCCCAAACACACATAAGCAGATTTCAACTTCTTTGCTTTGCTAAGTCAGTTACTGATAATTTTCTGCTTTATTTATAAAAATGCTTTTGATATACTGTCATCTCCGTAGTCTCTTTCAATTTTCATGTTTAAGTACTTTAAAAAATTAACTTCATGTGAGTTTTTACTAGTTGTTAGGAGAAAACATACACATTTAACTCTACAAATACACTAAGCATCTGTTTGGATTTTATGTTCTATCCCGAATGTGTGAGATTTGTATTTTAGCCTTAGTATTTATTTTTCTAATCACACTGTGTCATTAACTCATGACATGAAATCTTTTGCTCATAGAGACTGTTTACTGTTCTTTCACCTTGCTAAGTGTGTGCTCCCAGAAAAGCTGGTTGAGGAACAGTTTTGGGATCACAGCAGCGCTGTTCTTAATGTACCGCTTTGTCCACCTCTTTCTGCAGATATTGATGTAACATGGGCTGCTGAATGGTGCAATCTCCACTGCACAATTGCTATTGATTTATTGCCATGAGTCAATATGTGCTTAGGTTATTATGAAGTCATTTAGACAACTGAGGAAGCACAAAGATTTCACAGAGAAATTCTATCCTTTTGTCTACTTCTATCATGCAAAAAAGGAATGTTGGAATTTCTTTTTTCATTTAACTATCCAGAAAGACAAAGTAATCGAGTTCCTTTAAGGAATCATAACTCAACATTAAGCCTGGGTGCTCTGTGCTCTTCTTCGACCCTGCTACTCATGTAATAACAGAAAAGTTATTAAGAATAAGGCTCTAAAGCCAGAAGACAAGTGCTAAAGTTCTGACTCTGCTGCCTACTAGCATGTAGGGGTGAGGATGGAGGTTGACGTCAGGAGGATAGCAGAAAAACCTCATGACTTCCCTCCTATGGTCTCCCTGGATAAACATTTATACAAGGATTAATTATCTCTTTTATAACCCACAAATTAGATTAGGAACTACTATAACCTAGAAATTTGATGAAGCACTCACATTAGAATTAGAAGGAAAAGCTGGAAATGCTTGTGTACTAAGCTTAGCCCAGACTATTGATTGCACCAGGAAACTTACAGTGGAGCTGAATCTTGAGTTTGTGGATGGATTGAAGAATTTGGGCCACATGTGTAATAATCTAGACTCAGGGTTTGATCCTTAAGTTGATTAACCCTAGGATTGGAAGGAACTTGGTCTCTGGACCTTTTCCTGAACTCTAGTGAACAAGGAGGTGTTTTTGAAAGAACTCACAACTCTTAGCACTGATCTCACAATCAGACTACAGAAAATGAGCTGAAATGTCTAGTACATGATTTTCCCCAGAAAGGGTTGGTCTGCACACATTTGCAGTTGCTGCATGAGATTGGGCTTCTTTTGAGCTTAAATGTGAGAATTCAAGATACATACGAGACTTCCATGAGCTGGAACAACAGTGTGAGCACATCTCAATCCTTCCTGGGCTCACTCCAGCAGTAGGTTCAGGCATTCAGATTTTGTCTCAGAGAAGTTTGGGTAAATACTGAAGACTCCAAGGTTTGCAGCTCCTATCAACACTGCTGCTCCTGAGTCATCTTGCTGGGGTGGCTTCTCAGCCCCTATCCCACCCCAAGCCTACTGTGTGAAGCTCAAGTGAGGGTGCAGAGGTTGCCACAAATTCTCTCCTGACTTAATGCAAAACGAAGGGGAGATGAGTGCATCTTTTCACTTTTCTCTGAAGATAGAAGGAAATGAAACTGAGATAAAACACATTGGTTTTCATTTAGGGGAAATGGGCATAGTGCAATTATCTTAGAGACACTGAGAAGAGAAACTGCTTGGACTAGAAAAAAAAAAATTGGGAAGCACCAAGAATCTCTGGCAGGGATGATAGGTTAGGTTCATGTCCAAACAAGGACTGTATGAGAAGCCTCTATGAAGATGTTTTCCATATAGCATACTGAAAATGGCGCAGGATACCAAGAGAATTGTGTTCCCGATAGAAGAGCAGATAAATCCTAGGAAATTGATTCCAATGTAATGGAAATGTGATTTGCTCAGCAAAGAATTCAGGAAAAATAGCTATGAAGATGCTCCCTAAGTGAAAAGAGTAATGCATGAAAACACTGATACCTTAAAAAAAAGAAAAAAAAAAAAATATATATATATATATATATATATATATATATATATATATATATGAAGGAGCAAACAGAAATCATAGAGGTGACAAATACAGTAGCTGAACTGGAAATTCAGTACATGCCTGTAATCCCAGGGCTTGAGAGCCTGAGGCAGGAAGATCACTGTGAGTTTGAATTCAGGCTGAGGTGCATAGTAAATTTAAAACCAGTTTGAGCTACATAGTGAGGCCCTGTCTTTAAATAAATGAAGAACAACAAAACAAAGCAAAACAAAAAATAACCCCCAAATCTTAGAGTGTTCAGAAGCAACAGGATGACATGGAAAAAGATCAGTGAACTCAAATATAGGTCATTGGAAATCAGGAAATAGAAAAAATGAGAGTTTAAGGAACTTAAAGCATATCATATGGGGAGCTATATATTATCAGATTGGCAATAGAAAAGGGACAGAAATACTACTCAAAAATAATAGCTGATATAAAACATTGTTACTATCTTATTATCTTGTTTTGAAATTTTGTTTTCTTTTTCACTCTTCAAAAAAAGTGTCAAAAAGTATTAGTTGATATTTCCCATGCCCGAAGAAAGAAATGAAAATCCATATCTACTATGACCCAAAGACACCAAATAAGATGAATGCAAAGAAACCCATAGAAAGAGCACCATAATAAACTGTCAAAGTTAAAGACAGTGGGTATTTTGAACAGAGCAAGATAGAAATCACTTGTTACATAGAAAGAATCCTACATATGGCTGCAAATTTTTAAGCAAAAACTTGCAGACCAGAGAGGAGAAATACATTGAAAATATTTAATAGAAACAAAACAAAACAGAACTTTCTGAAAAGAAGTTTACACCCAGTAAAAGTGTCCTTTAAAAATTAAGGAGAAATAGCTCCACTGAATAGTCCCCAGACTCAGGGGCCAGGGGTTCCATCTTCGGGCCCTGCCCCTGGGGCTCACTGAGATGGCAGGTGAGACTGGGCGTGGTGGCACATGCCTGTAACCCCAGCTCTTGGGAGCCCGATCTAGTAGTGAGACCCTGAATACTCTGTAGACCCTTCCCTAAAATACAAAAACAACAACAACAACAACAACAACAACAACAACAACAAAAAAAAAAACAAAACAAATGAAGGAGAAATAAATATTTCTCTGAGAGAAGCATGAGTTGAAGGAGCCAAACAATTGCAGGTACTAATATTGTGAAGTGTAGTGAAATATGCTAATAAAGTGGGTCTTAGTTGCTCTTGAAACACACATACAGACACGCAAAGAGATAGTACACACACACACACACAAATAACAACAGAAGTTGATGGATCTATTAATTTGGTCACTGGAAATAATCTATATCTATATCTATATCTATATCTATATCTATATCTATATCTATATCTATATCTATATCTATATCTATATCTATCTATAT
>NW_004524767.1:3257056-3272910 GCF_000260255.1 Octodon degus | reverse complement strand
GAATAAAAATGTCTCCCTTTTGTTTTTAGGAAAAATGATTACATGTCTGATTAAATTATGTGTCTAGAGCATGGTAAATTTCTATTATAAGTATTAATAATAGTACCAGTTATTTTTCTAGACTTTAAAAATTTTTAATTTGTATTAGTTAAACATGGGCATGTTTGTAGTTTATAGTTATTACACTAATTGTGGAAAGTTGGTACATGTGCATGACACATTTACTTTTAAGCAAGAAAAATTTAATCCTGGTAACTAGCAGCATAAAGGAAGCTTCAAGTTTGACACCATCTGGAAAAATCATTTCACAGAAGAACTAGTTGTTCATTTGTCCATTAGTACAGTCTAGCCAAACATTTCACATTCATAAATGTATTAATAATATTGAAATTTTTCATAATGTGATGGGAACTATTTTCTAAGACAGCAAATTGCTGTGTCTGTCTGTCTGTCTGTCTGTCTGCCTGCCTGTCTGTCTATCGACAGTGTAGAAAGGAACGGTAGGTAAAAGGGGAGGAATGATAAACTCTGGGTCTTCTGACAGGAGCCCTATTCACTTTTATACTGCAATCCTCTTGAACAAAAGTTGTGACATTGCATCTTATGACTCAGAACTGGACCGTGTCATGCGGCTCCAAGCTCGCCAAAGCTTTGTTGTGCATACTCTCTGATGATTATGTTCTCAATCACTGCCCCAGGTTTGAACTCATTATTGGTGAAAATATGGACTTTTCTCAGTGTCAAATATTTCCAGACATTATTGTTAAAAATCTTAGAAGTTTGAGGGTTTAAAAGACATGGTAAGCAAGTGTTCTTTTGTCTCTCCCTCTGTCTGTCCCCATCTCTCCCTTTCCTCACCCTGCTTCCTCTCTCTCTGCTATATGCATGTAAATAAAATATACATACAATCAAACATACGTATCTTAAATATTTGAGTTAACAGCACTAGCCCAGGTACAAAGCTAACTCATACTAAAGGTTCTATCTAATATTGAATAGAACTCTATAGGAATACAGCCTCATTTTAATGTAAACCAGATTCGTGAGTCATACATTTCTTCATTTTGAATGTTCTTTCTCTTTTCAAACATGACATTTTCTCATGTTACCGACACTCAATAAATAGTTCTTTCATATTTTATATCACTCAATAAATCTTCATTATATAATTTTGAAAAGGTAGTCCATATTTGTTTCTCTATAAACACATATTCATGTTTTCAAAATGTCTTACTGAAGTTTTGTTTTACAAACAAAGAGAATCCTGCGTTAATGTCAAATTTGTTCTTAAGCTAATGAGAAACTGAAGTAGCTACAGTGGTGATTAAGACAAAGTCTGCTGAAAATGAGCCTCTAATCATGAATCCCACATCTCCCTTGTACAGTAGTCTTACTCTGTAGATACTGCCTAATACTTGTAGCCCTAGACATTATCGTCCGCATAACATACCACTTATAGAGTTATCTTCAATGTTCTGGATGATTCCTTCATATTACCAAAGCCCAATATTCTTTATTACCAAAGCCTGATATCCACCAGTCCTATTGAAGCAAATAACAAAACATATTGTGCATTGTTCAAGTGAAGAAATTTGAACTCATCATCACTCAAAAAAAAGGTTAGAAGGTAAAGAAAAGAGAGCAATGTCACTTGGATACAAGCACCAGAGCACAGACAGCAGTATGTTTATGGAGTCCCGGAAGTGCTAAAGCCAGGGCCTTTTCTGCTGTTGCTTATCCTTCCCTGTGAGCTTTGATGTTGTTGCCGGGAACTGCATCGCCTTAATAGAAAGTGGGAATTTTGTGCTGCAGATGTTTCAGCCTTCACTAACATCTAGAAGATTAAAGGCAGTCACTTCTGTTTTGCTTCTTACATCTTTAAATCTTCTACTTGTGCCTCCCGTCAGCAGTACAGACTCAGAAGTCAGTGGAAAAAAACCTTGAAAAATACAGTACCTGAGACCTCAACTCTTTTCAAAAACAGGTTTTGTAGTTGGAAGAAGTTGTAGGTGTAGAGTTCAGATTGTTTAGAAAATTTGAGAACAAAGGAGACTAAGGCTAAGCCTCTTGAGTCAAATACTATTCTCCACCACCGATCATAGGCAAACAGATTTGTTGAATAAGCAGAGTCAGACAGCTGAAAGCACGAAGGCATGTGGCCCCTAGGCCATGATTACTCACAATTGCTCAGAACCTATTCACCTCTCTTGTAATCATGTCATTTGTTTCTATTCATAGTCTAGATTGTACGTAATAGCCATAAGCCAGTGTGCTTCCATTTTGTTTTTATTTTGTTCTCATTATTAGCTTTATTGAAAATCAATAATAATTACATAGCAAAGTAAAAATTATAGACAAATATGGAAATGTGAAAGATATAATGTAGACAGAGTGAGCTTAAGAAAAATATTTCTGAAATATGAGATTAATAATAGATTGCACATTGTAAAAAATTATTTACAAACTTAAATGGATATAACAATAAAAATTGTCTTAAAAAACATGAAGAGTTTACAGATCAGTAATATAATAGTTCACTCTGTGCCAAAATCAAGAAACTTATATTCATATAACTAGAATTCGCAAAGTAGAAGGGGGTAGGCAATAAATTTTAAAGATTTAAAATTTCATTTTTTAAAGCAATAATCACCTTCCTTCCTTCCCTCCTTCCTTCCTTCCTTCCTTCCTTCCTTCCTTCCTTCCTTCCTTCCTTCCTTCCTTCCTTCCTGGAACGGCAGATTGAACTCAGGTCCTTGCACTTGCCAGGCAAGCGCTTATTCCACTGAGCCATCTCCCTGGCCCCTAAAATTTCTAAGTTTAGTTTAAAGTATAGCACTACATTTCCAAGAAAAATGAACCTTTTGCTCAAGAAATATGAATAAAATCATACCAAGATACACAAAAATGAAATTGTCCAAAGCTAATTGTAAAGAAAAAAATCATTAAAGCATATACATAGAAAAAATATTAGCTATGGAAGGACAAAATTAAATAACATCTTATTCCACATTAGAAAAAAAAAGAGCAAGTGGGGAAGAAACTAGACTTATTTATTCAAAGGACTGAAAGAAAAAGATCTGTCCTCATTGAGTTTTATCCTTAGCAAACATACCTTTGAAAACTAAGAAGTAAAATATTTTCCAGTTATACAAACTCAAAATATTCTAATACCTCCAGACATACATATAGTAAATAATAAAGACCACAATCCAGAAGGCAAGAGAAGTTGCCGTATCACCCTGGATAAGAATAAAAAGCTCTCAAAATGGTAGTTATGCAGTACTGTGTAAAATATAATTATATTGGATGAACCCATTTAAAAGGTTTCTTAAGATTTCTACAAAACAGTATTAATCTTATGTCAGGTTATGGACATATTTTTTCATATACGTGCGTGTGTATGTGTGTGTGTGTGTGTTAGTGTGTGTAAAAGACAAAGAAGAAGTAATATAAAGTCAATGGAAAATGGAAATGCACTTTTTACAGTTTCTAATGCTAGGAGAAAATATCGTACTATGTCTTATAAGTAGATTGTAAGTCAAAGAAACAATATAAATTATAAAACAAAAATTAAAATTAAATTGTGAGTCCAACTAAGAGGTCAGTATGTAGTGATAAATTGATCTGTGATCAATTCAGAGTGCTCACCCATTATTTCATTAGGTTAATATATACAAAAATATCAATTAAGAAAAAGTTTTCATGATAGTGAAGAAGTACTAAGCATAAAACATAACAAAAATACTGGAATGGAAAGTATGTGACCAGCATTTCTAACAGCTGGGGGTAGGATATCGCACAAAGTTCTAGTATGTGGTGGACATGGACAGTGTCCATGATGCTTACTGGTGGCCAGGAGTCACTTGTGGGACTGAGCTACTGTTACTTCCTTGATATTCATCCTGTAGAACTGGACAGAATCATGAACCATAGGGTGCAGAAGTCCACGTGTAGAACATGCTGATGGAAAAATTTTGCTACTTTATACAAAAGAATAATTGAAAGACTGCTGTTGTACACCTCTGTTTCTCCTGTGTTTAATTGTTTGCCACATTTGGTGGGTTCTTTACATTCTCATTCATGGAGTTGTAGTCATTTTGATCCCTCTCTAGAATATCTTTTAGTAATCTGTGTATGGTTGGCTTTGTTGTCATGAAATTCTTTAGTTGTTCTTTGTCATGGAAGTATTTCACTTCTCCATTATACTTGAAAGACAGTTTTGCAGGATATATCAGTCTGGGTTGGAATTTTTTTTCTTGCAAGACTTGAAGTACTTTGCTCCATGCTCTTCTTGATTTGATGGTTTGTGAAGAGAAATCTGGTGTCATTCTGATGGATTTTCCTTTAAATGTGATCTGTTTCTTTCCTCTTGTGGCTTTTAGCAATCTGTTCCTGTTCTGAATTTCTGAGGTCATCTTTATTATATGTCTCGGTGTGGTTTTAATTTGTGGTTGGTGTTAGGAGTTCTATATGCTTTGATATTTGGGGAGTTTTCTGCTATTCTGCACATATTCTTTTTATATCATTTGTATTGAGTCCTTCTTTCTCATTCATGTCTATTAGTCTTATGTTATTCATCTTTGCATTGTCTTGCAGATGTTGAATTATGATTATTATGATTATTATGATTATTATTTTGCATCCTAGCTGTCTTTAAGATGTCTTTTCTCACCTTTTCACTAGTTGCAATGGTGTCTTCAAGGTCTGAAAGTCTATTTACATGTTTATTAAAATTGTTTTGCCAGCTTGTGTTTGAGGTTTTAGTTTCTTGTATCACTTTGAATCTGCTTCATGCATTCTATTTCTTTCCTATATTGCTCATTCAAGGATTCCATCATTTTTCTATTCTCCTCTTTTTTTTTATCACTGTCTTCTTTAGAAGCCCTTGTACTTCCTTCACCATAGTTATTATTTCTTTTTTTACTTCAGACATTATTTCTGATCTGATTTCCTCTATACCTTTCTGCAGTTGTTTCTTTAATTCAGATGCTATTATTTCAGAGATTTCAGGTGTGTGTTTTCCTATTTCTTCTATTCTTTTGTCTCTTGCATTTGTTCTGGGTGGGCTCAGGGCCTGAGAATGCATTTTTCTTCTTCTCTTTGTCATTTTGTATAGCGCTGTCTTCTGACCTTTTGTGTAGAGTTTTGGTAGTTATTACCTTAGCACCAGGTCTGGTTCTACCAAGTTCAGTCTTCTCCAGGTGGGGGTGACTTGAGTCTGGTTGCTGTTTTCAGCTTCTTTCTGCTGCAGCCTTTGGAAGTGAATCCTCTATGCCACTCTGGCAAGATGTTCTGCTCCTGGATCAGCTGGGTGAGTCTTGCCTCTAGCCTTTCCGCAGGGAGTTCTACTGCAGGGTTCCATACCAAGCCTATCTGAAATAAGAAGTTCCACTCACTTGCTTTGTCTCATGATGGGATGCTACTCACATAACACATAGTTGTGGCTTTCTCCAGATACCAGCTGGTCCATTGGTGATCCAGTTTGCAGGAGTTTTGATTTCTGCTCAGGCCTAATAGCAAGTCAAAAGCGATTTCTTAAAAGTAGAATAGTTACTGCAGATTTATATCTTTGCCTGAAAACCTAGAGCTCTGACACACTGAGCCTTTCCAGGGTGGCCATCCCTCCCTTTGTGCTCTTCCAGTTGACCTCTTCTTTTGCAACACACCCCTCATGTTCTGTTTCTACCTGCTGAAATTTTAGTTCAGAATCTTGAAAATTAGGGCGGGCAAGATAGCTCAGCAGTCTAAAGCATCTGCTTAGGTAAACTTAGGCAGGCATGCAGGGAGCACAGTTTGATCCCCTGCACCACATGCTGTACCAGCCCTGCCCCTGGGAGGGCTGAGCAGACCACAGGACAAAAAAAGAATCTTGGAAGTTCATACTCAAGGGAAAGGCAATCCTCCTAAAAGTTCTCATTCCTCTCATAATTTTGACTTTCATAATCATGACATAGTGCTCCAAATCTGACTCAATGAGTTGTGTGAAATTTGCCCATGTTTCCTGGCAAATGTTAGGATAGAGCCAGAACTTCCTAGCACAGGAGAGGAAGCTGCTCACGATAAAGTTCTCAGTCTCACTTGTACCCGGCTTCCCCTCGTAGACCCCATCTTCCATTCATCCTGAGCCTCGTGTGGGCCTATGTGAGTTCTGACTTTCTTACTCCTTTGGCTCCACAAGGAAATCTAAGTGTTCAGAAGCTCACTTTACCTGGACCACTGTGGGCCCACTAACATCATGGTCTGGACAGGACAGCATTAGGCTTGGGAACTATCTGCTCAGATTTATTTCTGCTTTCTAAAAGTTTAGCAGTTATGATGCCATTTTGTATTTTGTTCTTGCCAATTTATTCCATTGTTCCTGGATGACAAGAACTGTATTGTTTTTAGCTATAAGACTTTAGCAAAACAACAACAGTATTCTTTCTAATTCTATTTATGTCTTTAGTAATTTTGATTAATCACCTTAAGAATCTGGATCTTGGGCCCAGGGAGCTAGCTCAGTAGAATAAGTGCTTGCCTGGCAAGCATAGAGTCCTAAGTTCAATTCCTGGCACCGCAAAAAAAATAATAATCTGGATCTTGTGTACCTATTATTACATTATTTTTGGTTGGCTTCTTACCTAAGCTTTCTATTACATCAAGGTATATGTTCTTCACTGATTGCCCCACTATCATGATGCTTTGAGTATTGTCTTGGAATTGAAGATTTCTGTACCTATATTTTCATCTAAAAATCATTCAGATACTCTCTGTGATACTCATAGTTCTTTATTGGAAAAAAAAAACTATTTTAGAATTCCAATAAATTTATCATACATAGAAATAAATACTTGTGTTTTTAACCTATTTCCCATCTTACTTTTAAATATCATATACTGAGTTTTCAGTATCATTCATTCTTGAAATTTTTTTAGTTGAGTTTTATTTTGAAAGTTATCTCAGTAAATATCTTGTGGTACATAATGACCCCTTGCATTATGGATATTTGGTTTGTGCATGTGACACATTTAATTCTTTTTTTATTCCCTTTGCTGCAGGTCCTTCTCCACTCCCTCTGTCTCTCATTCCCTTTCCCATTTGCAGTAGATCTTTGAGTTTTAGCAGTAATACATCTAATTGTGAATTATTTTGTTTGCAAACAATTCTGTTCCCAAGCAAAAAGCATTTGGTAAAATTTTGCTTCTATTGACAAATGTTGCATCAGGTGACAAATATGACCACAGCCGTCTTTTCTAAAATTATAAAATAAGTGAAGTCCATAAACCAAGCTACCACTGCATTTCTCTTTCCTTTTGAGCTTCACTTATTCTTTGGATTCCTCATATGAGAGGAATCATGAGGTACTTAATCTTGTGTGTCTGGATTATTTCACTTAACACGATGGACTCGAGGTGTACCCACTGTCTTTCTTTTCTTTCTTTCTTTCTTTCTTTCTTTCTTTCTTTCTTTCTTTCTTTCTTTCTTTCTTTCTTTCTTTCTTTCTTTGTGGAACCAAGGATTGAACTCAGGCCCTTGTGCTTGCCAGGGAAGCACATACTCCACAGAGCCATCTCCCCAGCAACCCACTGTCTTTCAAATGAATGAAATTTACCCTTCTCTATAGCAGTCTAGCCGTGTGTTGTGCATAAATGTCACATCTTCCTCCTTCGTCTGTTGATGGATGCACAGGCTGCTCCCAATATTTAGCTATGATGAATTTTGCTGCTGTAATTGTTACCAATGTGTGTCTCTATAACACGTGTCTTTTACTCTTTCAGGAAGATACCTAGTAGAGAAATAGCTAAATTGATCAAAATTTACATTTTTATTATTTTGAGGAATCTCTGTAATGATTTATGACCAAAATGTAAGAGGCTTACTTTTATTTTTTTACCACTACCTTGTCAGCATTTATTATTTGATTTCTTGATGATTGCCACTTACTGGAGTGAGAAAATTGTAGTTGTTTTCATTTGCCTTTCTTTAATGGCCTGTGATATTGAGCAGCTTTTCATGTATTTATTGGTAATTTGACTTCTTATTCTAAAAGTGTCTATTCATTTTAGTTGCCCATTTTTAGTGCAATATTTCTGAGTTTTTATATAGTTTAGATTAATATTAGTCCTTTGTCTAAGTACTAGCTGGTAAAAGAAAATCCCTTCCGTGTGTTCATTTTGTTGGTTGTTTCCTTTGCTGTGCAGAAGGAGTTTTCATTTGCTCTAATCCCGTTTGCTGATTCTTCATGTTATTTATTGTGCAACTGGGGTTCTGTTCAGAGAGTTCTTGCATACCCGCATGACTTCAAGAGTTTTCCTAGGGGCTGAGGAGATAGCTCAGTAGAACAAGTGCTTCCCTGGCAAGCGCAAGGGCCCGAGTTCAACCCCCGGTTCCACAAGAAAAAAAAAAAAGAGGCTTCCTTGTTTTATCTTGCTATAGATTAAGTGTTCCGTTTTACTATTTAAATTATGTCCATGTTGATTATAGTACACGAGAAAAATACTGAGCATGCTCTATTTCTTATGAAGCATGCTAAGTCATAAGAATAAAAAGTAGAAAAACAAGTTTTATGAAAAGTTAGGTAAAACTACTGTAAAGAATATGCAGGCTTCTTTTTAAGAAAGAAATGTCAACTTACTGAGATTAAGTGGTCATCCCCAACTCTTATAAAAATATAACTTGGATGTTAAGAGTTTCCTAAATGAAGAAGACACATAAAAACAAAAACCCATGAAAGCATATTTTGTATTCCTGATTTTGCCAAATCCAGATGCTGCTTGAATGTTCACCAAAATTATTACTTGCTACTGTGAGTTCACACAGCATGGGTGCCAGTGGTCACTATTGTCTCTCCTAGGTTTTGTTTTTACTCCCTTCTTCTGTATCTTAAATGTTTACAGCAGTTAGAAAAATATATAATTGGTTGCATAAAAATAACTAATATTTCTTATTTCTCCAAAGTACACACGCATTATTTCCCTGGACTTTGCTTCCAAATCATATCCCCTTATTCATGCAAAACATGTTCAAAATCAGAAACTCAAGTGCAGTGACTAATGCAAGGGCTTAGTCCTTCAAGAACAAAGCCCTGAATGGCCAGTGAACTGCGGGCTGTGGCCTGGCACACGCACCTCTTACCCTTGGCAGCCTCTGTCTGTCTTCTGTGCTCTATGTCTTTGTAATTGCATTTCTGAGGCATGCCAGTAGAGGGGGAATTTTCTTCTGTCTTTCAAAATTTTGTTGAATTGGTATGAACCATGAATTCATTCATTCTATAAATTATTATTGCTCTTCTAAGTTTTGGAAAACAGCAGCTAAAATTTTCTCTGTGTAGTATTTTACTTTGAGGATAGCAGCCCTTCTCACATTTTACTATATTATTGTATTCATTTATTTTGTATTCTTTCTTGAAATTTAATACAATTTTTGACTCAGATTACTGTACAGTAACAAAGATAGCTGTATGAATAATTGTGTAGGAGAATAGCCTTTTTGAAGGAGTTGACAATCAATTTAGGAAGTTTTTTTAAAACATCAGTGACCATTTGTTTTTGTTAAACTGGTTTGATCAATACAATATTATGTGGCCACAATTCTATATATCTGAGTAATAGGAGAAAACAGTCATTAGAATAAAAACATATTTCCTTGCTGAGCAATAATACATTTCAGTATTTTACTTTTATCTATTTTTATTTATTAGCAATAAACATTCTTTTCTTTTTTTTTTTTTTTTTTTGCAGAACCGAGGATTGAACTCAGGCCCTTGTGCTTGCCAGGGAGGCGCTTATTCCACTGAGCCATCTCCCTGGCCCCAAACATTCTTAATTAGTAAAATAGATACTGAATTAATGACAAACAGTATAGAAACTCTGAAAGTGTATAAAAGTAGCAAATCTGGGGCTGGGGAGATGGCTCAGTAGGATAAGCGCTTGATTGGCAAACGCAAGGATCTGAGTTCAATTCCTGGTTCCGCCAATAATAATAATAATAATAAATAAAAGTAGCAAATCTATCCCAATAATTGAAAGTAGATGAAAAATTGCTGTATTCACAGATACTATATAATTTCAAGTGTCCTTAGTTTATACTTCTTTTCAGCAATGCCTAACTCAAATATATTTCATAGTGCTGAATGATTAGGACTATTCAATTTAATGTTATGCACTATAAACTTACTAATAATACAAAGATAATTTTAAAAAGCTCTACTTTAGTAGACACATAAAATATTCTGTTTTATAAGCAATGGAACAGTCTTCTTACATAAAGGACTGGAATGTGATATGATAGTTCACTTCTAAAACGTGTACAGGTCCAGGGGCACTTGATACAATTTGCAACTTTTGCAAGTTACATGACAGACGTGCACCTGTCTCATGTCTCCTGTATTCCTCTTTGCTTGGACAGTATCACTGGTGAAGTAAGCGTAAATTATGTATATTTACACCCAAAAGTAATGAGATCTTTTATAGAATACTGCTCTCTCTTGTTTCTTTTTTGTTATTATTGAATTTATTAGTGTATTTTAAGTATAAAAAATGATCACATTCATCACATGAAATTTGTATCCATACATGGTAAATCTTGATACCTTTGCCACCATTTCCATATGCCCATCAACCCCCTTTCTCTTCCTTATTTACAAGAGTTTGCTTTTACTTTCTTCTTTTCTCTTTTTTTTTTTTTGTTTTCTTTCATTATCCCCTCAGCCTTCTTAGTTCTCTTTCTCATTTGAATATTTTTTTCCCAATTTCACAGTGTCTTTTGTACATTTTGGCCCTTATTTACAATTTTTACTTTTCAGTCCAGAGAAACAATGCTATGTTTACACGTGTGTCCAATTTATTTCACTTAAGAGTGTGGTCTCAAGGTGCGTCCATTTAGCTAGAAATGTCTTGAGCTCATCCTTCTCTATGGCAGAGCAACACTCCAGTGTATACAACCCCCCAGCTACTTTCTTGTCCATTCCCCAGGTGATGGGCATTTGGACTGCTTCTAAGAGTTCCCTGTTACAAATTATGTTTCTATGAACGTAGGAGTGCATATACCGATGTGGTATGATGCTTTTAGTTCTTTTAGGAAGATACTAAGAAGGTGAATAGCTGAGCTGAACTGAATATCTAGCCCAAGTTATTTTGAGGCATCTCCAAGCAGATTTCCACAGTGCTTGTACCAGCAAAAAGTAGTGAACATAATGAAGACATGCCTAGTTACTGCCACCAAAGAAGAGCTGCTTTTTCACAGTAGCCCTTCCAGCATTTATCAGTTGACTTCTTGTTAATAGCTACTCTTTCTGGGGTGAGATAAAATATCAGCATCATTTTAATTGGCACTTCTTGAATAACCAATGATGTTGACATTTTTTTTCAGATAATTATTTACTGTTTCTACTTCTTCATCAGAGATGTGTATATTTCAGGTGACTATTTTTGGATTGGGACTTTAATTTTGGGACACATGATTTTTTAAAAATTCTTTAGATATTCTAGATACACATCTGCATCAAATTCTTTTTCCCCACCAGGGAAATTTTCTGTCTTGACTTCCGTGAACAGGTAGTTTTTGTCATTTGTGCTATCTTCTACTTTTTTGTTGATTCTAATCAATCATATGTTTTCTGTTTTGCATAATCTAGTAGTTGCTAGATTAATTTTTCCTACTCCCTTGTATATTATTACAAAAGTTTTTCTTTTCATGATCATACCACCCCTGAGAGGCCAGGTGGTGGTTTTCAGATTGTTCCACTTCATTGCCTCCTGGATATGTCCTTGATGAGCTGGATATCTGGGGGTGCATCTTGTTTCAGTGCCTTCTCAATTTTAGTCTCTCTCTCTCTCTCTCTCTCTCTCTCTCTCTCTCTCTCTCTGTCTCTCTCTGTCTCTCTCTCCCCTCTCAATCTCTCTATATCTCCCTCTCGTTTACATACTGGGTTGATGCTCCTTAACCGCCTTTTGTGAGTAGTTTTATTGATAGTATTTATATTTAGAACCTTTAGGAAACCATTACTTCTCACAGGTGTCTTCAAGGTCTAGCTGTAATTTAGGTTTTGAATCTGTTGTAGGATCTACCTCTTTAATTATGGTGATGAGAAGTTGTTGCCAACTTGGCTTAGGCTGTTGTTCTTTGGCAAGTGCCCATAGTATTTTTTATGGGTATAACATGAAAAAAAACCATGGTCAGAACAGTTATGCCACTTTGGGTAATGTGGTACCAACAGCAATAACAACAGCACCAAACAGTTTAGAAAATGCAAACTAAGGTAGTTATTAATTTGCCACCTTTAACTTTTGTGATTATATAAAATCTGAATCATAGGTAGCAAGTAAGCCCTTGATATGGCAATTTCGAGGCATCAGGGAAGAAAATTTAACAGTGGCTAGGGAAAGAAAAGAAATAGAAGAAGAGAGTAGAACCCAAACATTTTGAGAAACTGGTAAAAAGATGAGCAAGAAAGAAGGAAAAAATAAAAAAACAAGAGCAGAAGAACAATAACAAAAGCTAGAAACCATGTTCACACTCATAAAAATAACAATACACAATGAAGAATAAACAAAAGAAACAGGAAAAGAGAAAAAAGAAAGAGAGAAAGGAGAGAAAAACAACCCACTTCAGAGCCTGTCTTCACTTTCACTGGTAGACAACACGGGAAGACAAAATCCATCCATCTGAATGAATTGCAGCCAGCCAGCAGCAGCATGTGGGGAAGTGGCTAATCCCAGCAAGCCTGCGCCTTTACTTCCACTGATGTTCAAGTTGGGCTGGAAGCAGACCTGTTCAGCCTGCAGCCTGCATGAACCTCCTTTGGGCTTGAAGCCAGCTGGGGGCCTCTAGGTGGAGCCGGCAGCTGCCCTGAGTTCCAAGCTCTGTGGGTCCCTCTCCAAGATGGCTCCTGGGCTATTGCCTTCTCCTTTGGGATGTCTACATCCAAATGACTCACCACCCACTGCAGTCTGCTGCATCCATACCTCTGCTCCAACTGTGCATTTCCCTGTGGAGCCCTCTGTGGTCACCAGTAGTCACTGTGTAGGCGCAGGTTCTGGCAGTCCCTCCCACGCAGTGAAGCTCAGGGGGAAAGCATTGCCTGCCCCTTGTTTCTTCTCCCTTGAAGTTTCTCTCTTTGTTCTACCTGCAGGCTTCAATCCTCATTTCAGATCCTTCTTGGGTCCTGGGGCTCCACTTCCTGCCTCCTCTTCCTCACTATCCTATATTCTAGTTTCTGGACACCAGGGAGAGGGGTGAGGATGGGTAGGAATGGGCAGGGGATTCAAGAAAGGAAACAAGCTTTATTAGGTAAATGACCCATCGCCCCAAACGACTACACTTCATCGACTACAAACATGCTCTAATAAAAGAAGAAAATAATACTAATAAAATATTCTATTATACAGATCAATATGGAGACAATTTTAAGGTAAATTTATATATGTACAGGATTATGATTTGCTTTTGAATTGAAAGACCTGATATCATTTCATTTTTTTATGATTTCTTAATTCTGTTTAAATATTTCTGAATATGTCATACAACTCCAATCAATGCAATATTTTGGTATGTTTCTTTTGTTGAAAATTAAAATGGTTAATTGTAACTCCATTTGTAACTACTGAGATTAAAAATTAGTAAAGAAAATTTCAGAGCAGATCAATTTGGAAGAATGTTCATTACTAGAAATTAAAACTTAGGGTCACCAAACTAGCTCAGTGGATTAAAGTGCCTGCAAGCAGGCACAGGAGCCAGGATTTTGATCCCTGGGTCTTCCCTACTGGCCCTGCCCCTGGGGCGTGCTGAAAAGACAATTGAGACTGGGCATGGTGGCGCACACCTGTATTCCCAGCATTTGAGAGGCTGAAAACAGGAGGATCACTACGAGTCTGATCTAGTAGTGAGACCCTGAACACCCTGTAGACCCTTCCCTAAAATAAATGAAAAAAAAGAGAGAAAGAAATCAATACTTAGAAAATAATGCTTTAGTTTAATAGGTTGCCAATTTAATTTTATTCTATTTTTTGTTTGTTATTAATACCTTAGATAAAACTTAACTTACCTAATGTTTAGACTACAAACTTTGGGCCAGTCAGATAGCTCAGCTAATTAAAGCACCTGGTTAGGCAGAGTGCAGGGACTGGGGTTCAGTCCCCAGCCTGCTGTGCCTGCCCCACTCCTACTGAGACAGTGAAAGAGACTAGGCGTGGTGGTGCGCACCTGTAATCCCAGAGTTTGGGAGGCTGAAAACAGGAGGATCACTACGAGTCCGATCTACATAGTGAAACCCTGTAGACCCTGTACTACAGACATTAAAAAAAAATTAAACTACAAATTTTAATTAAGCACATCCCACCTTCAAATAGTAATGTGTACTTCTTTATGCATAATATAGGGAGGTCGCCACTTGCCATTCCCACTTCCTCTGTCTCATATTTTGCCTTTTTTGCTATATAGTTTCATTGTTTTATATTTTAAATAGTTTAGATTATCCCCAAATCTCAGTCACACTGAAGTACAGATTTTGAAAATGACAAGGTAAACAAGGGCACTCTTGTGGATGTACTGTTAGGAGGTGGGGCTTGCTAAGAGGGGTCTCTGAGGGCTGCCCTGGAACGCCCTGTCTTGCTCCCGGATCCTCCCTTCCTGTGTCACTTCCTGATCGCCATGAGCCGAGCAGTTTTCCTCCTCTAAGCCTTCCCACCGGGCCGTTTCTGCTTTAGGGGGGGTCCGCCGACCGAGACTGCTGAAAGGTGACCCACATCAACCCCTCTTCCAATAACTGGTGGGTGTCAGCTATTTGTCCCAGAGATACGTGTGCAATTAATACCAGAGTACATTTTACCATCTTTATCTTACGCATTAATTTCTAGAGCAATTAAAAAAGAGGTTTTAAAATGTTGTCTTATATTTTAACCAGTTCCAGAAATTGTCATTTCTTTCTTGCAGAGCCAGAGTTTCTTCAGCTACTTTGTTTATGTCTGAAGCACTTAATATTTGTTGTAGCCAATTTCTACCAGAAATTGACTCTCTCATGTTTCCTTTGCCTCAGAAAAAATCTTTTTCATCTTCTTTGCTTACAGATCTTTTTGACGAGCTGCTTCTTTTTTCACTGTTTTACCTGTGCTCTTGCCTCTTCCCATTTCCCTTGCAAGCTAGTTTGATTCCCCTTCCCAGTACGAGAGGTCTTTCTTTTGTGTGGGGGTTCGGTCCTTTCTTGACATGGTGCCTCATCTGACCATTTGGTTCATTGTCACTGGAGGCTGCGGCCACCCGCCCAGCGGCCAGGCCCTCCTGTGTCCTTGTGGAGGACTGTGGTAAAGGTGCTCCAAATGGGTATTTGTTCCATGTACGTAGACATAGGCGCATACTGACTCCCACAGTTTCTCCATTCTAATTGTAGCTCACAGTTATGCTCCAGCAACTACAGAAAGGTGGGGGAAAGGTTTTATTACTCTTATAATCTTACTGTTGCTGACATACTTTACTTCCGTGCAGTGCTACAGGTCCGAGAAGGCTAAGGCTGCCACTTCCTTGGAGAGTCTTAGATTTCAGGCTACTTGGTTGTCCTGTGATATGTCTTCAGAAAGCTGTTTTTTGCTGTATTTGTAGTGAAGTTATTTCCAACAATCTATCTCCTAGGGAGAACAGGTTTCTCTCAATCAATATCTTATTTTTCATTTTTCTTTTGTACCTCTAGATGCTTCACAATCTTCTAGTTAATGAACTTATTTTTCAGGTTGTTACATTTATCTTTTCATGAGTTCATGGCCAAATATTTTTATTACTGATCTATTTTCAGTTGATGTTTATTTAGATTGTTTGAAAAGTCTGCTTCTTGGTTTCCTATCTTTCCTCACATACCAAACCATCTTTTTAGTATAATTAAAATG
>NW_004524767.1:3229628-3256956 GCF_000260255.1 Octodon degus | reverse complement strand
ATAGTGATCTTCCTGTTTACAGCTTCCCAAGAGCTGGGATTACAGGGGCATACTACAATGCCCAGTCTTAATTGCCTTCCCAGCATGCCCCAGGGGCGGGGCTGCCACTGCAGTATCAGGGATTGAATCCCTGGCCCTTGTGCCTGCTGACAGGCACTTTAAACCACTGAGCTATTTTGCCAGCCCAGTACTTTAGACAATACATGTAGAGTATAGTTGCTTAAACTATTTTATTTTATTATCATCATTTTTGAAACATAATTCCATTAATACACAACTGAAGGTTTACAGTTCTTTTTACAAAACACTTTAAAGATGTTATTCCACTGATACCTGACTTTTGCTATTGTATCAAGATGTTGTCTATTACTAATGCAAATATTTTTACTTTAGGTAATGTACTTTTCCCTTTTTCTGGCTTTTTGAATGTAGTTTCTTTGCTGTTTTTTCTAAATGAGGTCTACTCTATACGTTGATAAGGACTCATTTGTGTTTACCCTGCTTGATACAAAATCCTGAATACAACAAATCATTTCTTGTATCAAATATGGAAATTTATTTTTGGATTCCTTTGAGTATGCTTTGCTAATGACATACTTTATTTTTATAAGTACTATTTTCTTTATAGCCAGCTACATTGTAAGAGTACACATACATATTGGAGAGGATGCTCTTTAACTGTTTTCTGGTTTTGGTCATAATTTGTATTCACAGTACTGAGAGGGATATATATATATATATATATATATATATATATATATATATATATATATCACTAGAAGGAGAAACAAATGTTTACTTCTGTATTTACCTTTCTCATGATAGCATGATGGCATATTTCATACACTGTTCCCTGTCATTTGAGGAGATAGAATCTCCTAAGTGGAACTACTTTGGGTATTTCTTTCCTTTTGAGATAGCCAAAGAAATACATTTCAAGCTAAGCTGGAAAAGAGAACTCATTATTCATAGCATGGTGTCATACACTTTGTAGGCTTTCAAAGATATAATTGATGGTGACGATACTGTGACAGCCTGTGTGTGCTTCTCTTCAGGCCTTGGCATTATAGCTTTCATTACTCTACTGACACATAACAAAGTAAACCACAAAGTCAGTCCATGCAAACTAGAGGTTCAGCAGGGAAAAAGATGTCAGATTTCAAAATAATAGTTCTTTATTTCTTCTAGATTCTTTCTTTATTCAAAACCACTTTCAGTGACAGAATTTCTCTTTATTATTCCTCTACAGAAATCATCTCTGATTGCAATGAGTTTTCTCCAATTTTTGTGACAAGCAGCTTGGCATTGTGGCACTAGCATTTACGCTCCTGTTCACATCAAACCGCTCCTCTGTTCTTTGAATTATTCAGAAGACATAGTCTTGGAGCAATGCAGCCTTAAAAGGCAGCAGTTCCCATTGATGTCAATGCTATGACCTCTTACTCTTGAAGAGAGGCGTGACCCTTTGGACCACACTGGAGTGAAAATGGGCCCTGTTTGGATGGAAGACAAGAAGATGAATCATAGCGTAAAGGAATTTCAAAACTCACGTGGACCCCAGAATTGTATGCCAGTTCTATCATTTTGTGTATTTGAAAACCAAGTCTACAAGAAATTCTAACTTGCTAAATAGCACACTTTAGTAGCCGTTTCATCAAAAATGTCATACTTGATGACTTTTTTAGTCCAATATTCCAGAAACCTAGAGTAAGTTAGATGACTAGAACAACAGAGTTAGTAGAATATTTTCTTTATTTCATGTTTTCTTATTTTTTAAACAGACTACAAAATTTCCTTTTCTTGAATATTTCAAAAGCAAAAAATGATCTTTGCATGAAACTAGAGCTTTTCTCTTTTTATAACATGATTCTGAACATCTGAAGGCCTTGTTACTTAGGGAAGTCCTACAGCAATTCCCTGCTTCCTGCTGATTAATTAGTATATCCATTATGTTATTCCTCACATAAATTTTAGCAAAGTTAAGTAGAGAAATTGTATCAATTAGAGATAGTTAACAGTCAGAGGTAGAAAAGCTGCCTGTCCAGCTTTTTGCTATCACTGGCGTAGTGCCGGGTTTGCTGCGGGCTCTGGCCCTCTTCAGCCTTCTCCTTCACAGTGAAACCAAGTGGCAGATCACAGAATTTGGAACATCATTTCTTATTCTTCTGCAGATATGTACACAGGATTTCGAAAGACTTAAACCTATAACTCTGACACAATAAATCTCTTAATTTTTTCCATGTTTAATCTTTTTATTTAGAATATCATCCATGTCTTACATCTGGTGGGTTACTACCTTTTATAGAAAAAAACCCAAAAAACAATAAAGTCATCTCCCATGCATCAAGCACTTACTAATTTATGACACTAGCTTCATGAGTGTTTATGTTTGGAAGCAAGATTTGAGCAAAATAAAAGAAGGGAACCTTTTAATTTAAGGGATCAAGGCAGTTGTTCATGTCTGGAGAATACTTGCGATGTGCATATATATGAAATCTGTATTCTAGAGTGGCGTGAGGTGAGGGTGCTTCTCACTGCTGCTGAAGAACTATACTGATGATTTGGGGAGATCTCTTAGTGGTCCTGTGTTGGACATTAAAGCTTCAGTGTTGATAGGCAGGGTGAACGCGAAGCTGTTAGGACTTCTGTGCTCTGCCTTCGTGGATGGGTTAATATGGGGTGCTTTGTTTTTAAAAATAAGTTTAGGTTCCCGTAACTGCCTTTTTCTCTCTTTCTACGATTGCTTCTCTTGTTTGTATGCTCTTCATGTTACAGCGAAGCTTGAAGAGTCTCACCAGATGTAATTCTTTAATCTTGTGTTTCCCAGCCTTGCAGCTGTGAGAAATAAGTTTCTTATCTTTATATTTGAGATATTCTATGGCACTAGGTTACAGTAGTAAACAACAGGCTAACGTAATCATTGCGCACCAAAAGTAGTCTTGGAGTGTAGCTTTGAGAACATTTCTATGTTTTAGTTTTCTAACTAAAAAACTCAGATGGCAAATATTTACTGGAATCATGGATGACATACCCAGGCAGTCCCTCACACCTTTCAAATTTAACAAATGCTGATTTAGTCCTGACTGTGTGACAGGCATTGTTTCAGGTCTTTCAAATACTAACTATGTAGTCGTCTTAAAAAAATAAACTGAAGGTAGGTATTACTGCTGGTCTTATTACACAAGTGACAAAAATAAAGAAATTAAGTTAAATGTCATACCTAGGTTATATCAAAAGTTGACTGTCATCAACATTTGATGCATTGCCTTAGATGGGGCTTCTATAGCAAGTTAATATAGGCAGGGTCATAAGCTAATTTATAGCTCAAATTCTAAGATCAGGGGGCCACTTCGGCTGACCCAGGGCTCCTTCTAGGTTGCAGACGGCCATTTTCTCACTGAATGCCCACATAGCATAGAGATCGGTGGAGCTCTCCATGATCCCTATTAAAAGGACATTAATGTCACCCATACGGGATTCACCATCATTACTTTAGGAAACTTCGTCTTCCAATCACCACACTTGGGGGGTGGATTTTAACAAGGAGATCATGAATGTTTGATCCATTAAAAGACATTTTACTCAACAATAAAGTTATTCCTGCATAGGTATGGTGAATACTAGTGCAAAATCAAAAGTTCATTTTATCTTAGAGATTGAGAGTAGTATGAATCCTTCCTTACACTGTTGCTTCTCAACTGCACCCATGATCACTGTGTTGGATAGCCTTACATATTTGCCTTCTTATTTTATTAATGATGATAATGTATCGACATTTAATGCTGTTATTTTTTGTAGCAAGTGTTTTCAATTGTAAGACATTTTGAAATAAACTGTGATGTCCAGTACAATGCAAAGAGGGCACAATATGTAGAGAAAATGTGAAGGTCGAATGGCTGTGGCCAGTAAATGCAGGTTATGTTCTGAAAACCTCTGATACATTTGGCTGGCTGAAGCTTGTGAAACGTGTGTGGGGTGCTAACAGAGCTAGGTCTGAACCAGACTGGGCCATTTTCAGGGTATTGCTTTGATGATCTCTGGATATCATTTGCTGGTTAAGAATATTTCTTTTTAAAAATTGGGTAAAGATTTCTATTAATCACTGTTGCTTAGATTTTTTCTGTGAAACAAACAAAAATTAATAAATAAACTAATAAAAACTATTTGTGTAAAATTAGCCCCCAATTCAATGTGAGCATGAATATAACTTTATTTATATTAATAAATCAACCTAAATGACCAAATTAAGCTTATACTAAAATGCACTTGGAACCCACAAATATTTATATCACATATTTTTATGTTGATAAATTGCAAATATTCTCACCATTCTATATGGAACTGAACCAAAGTAACACCATAAACTTCATGCATGAGAAATATGGCCTTGATGTTAGAATTCTCTTACTCAGTTATTAGCATTTCCCTGTCCCCACAGGGTGGGAACAAGGAAATAGAGAATGTACTAATTACCATTTTGTTGCCCAAATTCTGTCCGATCCAGCGTATATCATCTTTCCCACCTATACCATTATTTCCAACTTTATTTCTGACTTCATTGTTGGATGAATAAGTTCTCATTTTGACATTGCCCAGGTTGGACACAGCAGAAGTTTTGCCAGGTAACATAGTTAAAGAGAAGTATTAGTATTAGTAGATCCTTGTTGTCATTCATCCAGCATGTGCAAATTTAATAAATGAGGGGAAAAAGCAATGTTTATAAGTGGGAGGAAAAAGACTTTTTTTAGTAGTCGAAATAATGATTGACTTTACCAGGAACAGAGCTGTCCTTACAGTTTATTCAACCTATCATTTTAGGATCAAATTATAAGGGTCTCAGTCAGAACCCATAAAAGTGAGTTAGTTAAGGATACAAAAGAATTCACTCATACTCGGGTGACAAAAAATGCCCATGTCTGTTAAGGGTGTGCTTCTACTTTCTGCCAGTACCATTAGAATTTCTATGGATGTTTGTCACAGGGAGGACTATGGGTAAGACAAGGCTGTGAATCACTAAAGGATACTGGTGTGGATACAGTAAAGGTACACACACCAGACCAAGGGCATCAGTGGTGAAGAAGAGCTCAAACACTACTGTGTGGTGAGGGAGAGCAGTAATTTAAAACACAGTACTGTATGTGAGATCATGGGAAAAAATCCAACTTAAATAGTTGTGCAGAAACTGTGACTAATTCTTGACCTAAGTAAACTTCTCACGTTTTACATTTGTTGGTTGTTTAGTTTTCAGTTTTAATTTGTTTTGGTTTATTTTGTGTTTATTGTCACGAGGTTTTCATTTACATAAAAGATCCTGTTATACCTTTTGCTGCCTTTCAAAAAAAGCTTTATATAGAAACATTTGAGAGGAATCTAGTCTCTCTCAAGCAGGTAATTTTAATAACCTAATTAGACTGTCTGAGTGCGTCACTGTTACAATGATAGACAATATATAAATATACCGGCTGTCACCTGAACACTCAGCTTAGCCAAATTTGCATTTGAATGGTTGCCAGAATGTATTTTTTGCTTTTGAATCCACTGCATCATGCATTCTTTTAGTCTTTTGTAAAAGAAAAATCTGCAGCAAAATTGTAGAAAGCCTTGTTAATTCATTTTTTAATGAATAACACCCTTTGGCATTCTTTTTGATAGTCATGGTTTGTTGGAATGAACAGAATACACTTCTCTTTTTGGATTACTACAATCCTTTTCAAGCTTGAATATGCCTTGGGGGTAAAATAGAGGGTTATCCATTTGTACACAGGAGGGAAAGTACTTAGATGAATACCAAAATAGAAGTATGGGGGAGCATAACAAATTTGCTTAGTGGAGACTGAGGGCTAAAGCATTTTGCCCATGGAATGGTGTTTTAAAGGCTATATAGATCAAAGCCACACCTTAACAAACAAACAAGGTGAATTAAGAAATTCATATAATGTTCAAGATAATACATCATAAGAATGATATCCAATTATGTTTTCCTTTATTTTTTCGTATACTTTACGGAGTCGAATATAAAATAGTTTTAATGCATACTCATTGAATGACTGCAAAAGTTGTTTCTATGCAAAGAATTGAGAATAGAGGCAAGCATGATATATAATCATGAAGTTTAGGATTATACTGTATTGCAAGAGTCAGACAAGTATCTAGGAGAAAATGTGATAACTAGTATGATAGTGGATACATGAAAAGCACAATTATAACTAAATGGAAAGTGTAATTAATTTTTCATGGAGGGACATCTGGACACAGTTTTACAAAGCACAGAACATTGAAATTGAGAATTGAAGCACCACTTGGCTTGTGGCAGGTACAAAAGGATACTAGACTATTTTAACATAGAGACTGAACAGCAAGCAGAATTGCTACATTAGGGGTAATCCATGGGTCATACTGAGAAGATAAATATGGAGATCTAGATGGTTACCCACAGATAGCATTGAAAGAGGCTTGCAAACTAAATTTAGCAATCTAGAGCCCAAGATCATTCCAAAAACAATTTTATGTATTTCAGTCTGTTGTTTGGATATAGCCAACATTGAATATAAGTGAATTATTTGGGTATTAGAATCAGAAAATAAGGCAGGCGAGATAGCACAGCAGTCTAAAGCACCTGCTTTGGTAAACTTAGGCAAGCAAGTAAGGACCACGGTTCAAACCCCGGTACCACAGGCTACCCCAGCTCCCCACTCCCCGTGTGTGCTGAACTGACTACCAAAAAAAAAAATCAAAAAATAAGTTAAAATTAATTCCTGATCCTAATGTATGCTCTCTACAATAGTGGGTCGTGGTCTATCCCGAGTGCGATATGAAGAGTGTAGATACCCTTGCTATACACTCAAAGGAGTGAAAGTCAGGCAGTGATTGCTAGTGATACTTGCATGCCTGTGTTTTTCGTGGAGCCATACACCACAGCCAAAATAACTCTCACACACACAGATGCTACCTTCAACATGTGAGGCTAAGAGGGAAGGTAGGACGTGGGACAACGGCAAAAATAATTAAATTATTCTGTATGCAAGTACAATAATCTGCTAGAATGAAACCTATTAATTTATATAACCAATGTGTATTAATAAATAGAGGAAAATTCTCAAAGAAAAGAGCCACATAGTTTACAATAGTTAAATCTTGGAAACAACTCAAATGTCCATCAACCAAAGAATGCATTAAAAAGATGTGGTATTTTTATACAATGGAGTTCTACTCAGCTATGAAAAAAAAGTCTAAACTCAAGACTTTTAGAGGTAAATGGATGCAATTAGAGACCATACTCCGAATGAAATAAACCAGACTCACATATGGAAACATGAGATTTTCTTTTTTTGTGTGTTTATATATTTAGGACAGGATGTACACGGTATACAGGGTCTTGCTGCATAGATCAGACACTCAGTGATCATCCTGTTTACATCCTCCCAAGTGCTGGGATTATAGGTGTGTGCCACCATGCCCAGTCTCAATCACTGTCTCAGGGCAGCCTGGGGATGAGGCCAGCACAGCAAGCCTGCGAATCAAACTCCCAGCCTAAGTAGGCACCTTAATCCACTGAGCTATTTGGCGGGCCCTTGAGATTTTCTCCCTAGTATAGGAAACTGAAAGAGTAAATAGATCCAAAGGTATAATAGCTATTTTGAAAGGGAAGGAACTTCTCAAAAGGAAAGAACAGATAGGATGGGGGACAGGAGAAAAGAAGGAGGGGGAAGATATGCAAATGTGCAAGTTATATGCAAGTACAAGGATCTTCCAGAATGAGACATATTAACTTATATAACCAACATATACTAATAAAGTAAGGGAAATTCTTCCAAGAAAATATCAGCACAATTTTCTGCTAAGAAAGCTAAGATAGCTAGACAGCTAAGATAGCTAAGATAATTACACTAGTAGTTTCTATTAGTTAATTGAAAGCAACAATTAGTGCTGTATTGTTTGATCAATTTTTCACACCTGGTAATCTGAGTAGCCACTTTGAAGAAAACAATATGCACTAAGCTGACCATTGTCCATTTCCTATCATCTTGTGAAATTCTGTATCATTTCTACTGCTTTTGTTTGTTTGTTTGTTTGTTTGTTTGTTTCCTCTTTAAAATAAAGAAAATGGGCTGGTCAGATAGCTTAACAGACTAAAGCGTCTGCCTAGGCAGAGCTCAGGGTCCTGGTTCAATCCCCAGTGTGCTGTACTGGCTCCGTCTCAGGGGCGCACTGAGTCAGCAAATGAGACTGGGTGTGGTGACTTGTACCTCTAATCCAAGCATTTGGGAGGCTGAAAATAGGAGGACCACTACAAATCCAATCTACGTAGTAAGAATCTGAACCCTGTAGACTCTGCACTAAATACATGAAATAAAATAAAGAAAAAAATCAAAGTCGTATAAATCCAGTAAATCTTACAGGAGGACTTAGGCCTCTCAGATGGTCCTAGTTCTCCCAAAACGCTGAGTCACAGACAAAGGATGCCAAGATCAAATAAGTTCGTGAAGCTCATTTAATGTTTATAAAGAACTATTTGGAATAACTTTTATAAAATGCTAAACAATCCTGTTTAACTTTGTGAAATTCATTTTCTGGGCAAAACTATATGATTTCCTTAACAGGAAATTACGTGCATCCAATGGGAATCACTGAGCAATGGAAATTAGCTGGGGGAAGGGACTTTCTAAACATTTTGCAGGCCGTAGCTTGGGTAAGTAGCGCACGACGTGATAGATGCGCTGCTTTCAGCGCACAATGTGTGACACGTGGGCAGGTCCTCCATGCATGCCTTGCTGGTGTCAGCTTGCTTCACAAGGCCAACCCCGGGGCTTCCGCATTTCCTAAATTCGTGTGGCAGCGGGTTTAGCAGCTAGATTAAACCAATAGGAGACTGGGGACAAAAGGAAAGGGGAAAACTGGGGGGCCTGCGAACCCCTTCACAGTCCTCCTTTATTGTCGAGGCTCATTTGCACTACCCTTGGGCTGCACAGCCCTATTACAGTAGGACAGGCTGTGCTTTAAATATTTTAAGAGAAGTTTTGGCTTTACACAGTACTTTAAATATTATTAGTGTTAGTATTATCCCTTTCTTACAAATGTAGAAAAGTAAAGGGGGGGGAAGGGTCCATCATTCTATGAGTTTTTCTGAGTCCAAAACTAGGTCTGTATCCAAAATACAAAAAAAAAAAAAAAAAAAAAAGACACATTGCGAAGACCACCTGGAAGCAAAGGGCATGGGAATGGGCGAGTCTGCATGAAGCACTCTTGAGCTCTCCGTAGTTTTCAGGTATCTGTCTCATTACAAGTACGCTTAGTTTTCTACTGGATTTCCTACTGGCTTTTGAGATGCCAACCATACTTGTAACTTCGCTAAAGTCTACTAGAAGGTGTATGCAAACACATTTATAAACCCCTCAGATAAAATATTGGCACATAAGCCAGCCACTTTCTATGGAAACCACGGAGCCGGTTTAGTTCTGTACACGACTTCCAGCCTGTCACCAGAACACGGTGCTCACTTAGAGCCAGTTCAATCCAGGCACATGGAATGGTCCCTGCCTTCTTTTAGAAACAGCAGTGGTTCTTTCTGTCTTTCTCAAGTCACTAGGAAAATTGTCAGTTCACTAGGAAACACTGAGAGAAGATGGTTATGCCTTATTTTTATTTAGATATTTTATCAAATGTTTTCTTCCTTACATTTTCCACCCACTGTTCAATAAAACATCAACCCCACTTCCTTTATAATGCACGATACTTCTAACACTTTGTACTTAACAGGAATAATAATCTCAGTACTTAATATCACATCTCTAAGGCTTTTCCTGCGTGTCTCCACATCTAATGAGAGTGAGCCTATGTTTTCTTTGTTTCCTTTCTCTTTCACTTTACCAATTTCATAACCACGGTGGAATGTACTTTATTTCTTTCAGTGAAGCAGTAGACAAAATGCTTTTCCTTGATAGCAAATCTCCAAACACTGACTTCAAGTATTTGTTTTGAATAGAAAACATTCACCAGAAAAATAGCAAAGTAGATGTGATTCAGAGAGCTGATGTTTCCACAAACAACTCACAGCATTTTTTAAACAATGTTCTTTTCAGGGAGCAGTACATTTAAAAAAAATATATCAGAAATCACTACTTTTAATGAAGTTTCTTAAAGATTGCATTTTAAAGAGTTAACTACCCTAAAATTTTCTTGGGGAACATTTAGTTTTCTCCACACTGACGATTCCTCAACTTCTGCTGTGCAAGGGGGGTGCGCACCTATGAGAGTCATCCCCTGAGAAGCACAAGCCACGAGCAATGCAGAGGTGCCTTCGGCATCTCCTTCAGGCAGCCCTGCCCTGGCAAAGTGGCACATCCCAGATATGGGGGCCAGAGCCAGAGCACGTCACCTATGAAAGGAAAATGCATCTAAATTTGGTATAATTTCAGTATTTTGAACTGATGTTTGAAATACTTCTGTCATAAAGGGACATATGCAAATGAAAATATGCAGAATAGAAACAAGTTAATGACCGTGATAGAGGGGAAATATCAATAAAGCAATGTTATTATTGGTGTCCTAATATTTCTATCCTAAATTAGCATGTAAGTCATTATTAGACATGCATATGTTCATGTTTTATAAGGTATTAGTGATAAAGTATAACAAAAATACCCTAGTTTCTTGAGGTTATTTGAAGAAATTCTTATTTAGAGGAGAAACTGAAATATAATTCCAACTCCAAGTATAATCTGTGTGCCTATACTTTGCATGAACTACATGTTCTTTAAAGTTTTGCCTACATAGTACATTTTAGTATATTTGGAGTAGTAATTTATTCAATGTACTGAAGTAGAAATGAAAGTGATTCATCAATCAGAGGTACATCTAATTATCTGATATTCATCTAACAGAGGACCTCAAATTAAATATTCTGATTTCCTATCTGAACTTTACACATACTTTATATACTATTTTTAATGTAGAGCTTCATTCCCCTAAACATATTTCCATTTTGAAAATGACCTAAAATATCTTTTTCATAACATTAATAGAATGTTGAAAATAATATAAGTTATAGAATTCAACAGATTATAAAAGAGATAGTTATTTTGCAATCTTGTTTATTCAAATTCTGCTTGTTCAGTGCAGTCTTCTCTAATATATTGACACAAATGAATCCTGGCCTTTGACAGTTCAAAACTATTCAGTATTTGTTAATATATAATATAAAGTAATAATTAATGTTTATTTATCAGCAATATTTTTTCTGAATGAAATACGTTTCAAAAAATGACACATAGTTATGTGCATTTTATAATGCACTGCCATATTTCAATGCATATGTACAATATGTAATAATCAAATCAGGATGATTTTCATATCCACCATCTCAAATATTTATTGCTTCTAGTGTTAGGAACATTTTAAAGCTAAAAGAAATTAACTCATGGCACCCTCTTGCCACAGCATTCCTTTTCAACATAGTGCTTGTTTTCTTCCTACAACTTATTAAATATTTAATAATGGCTATGTTTTGATGTTGATATAGAGGTTAATGTTTATTTTTTTAAATAAACGTTGAAGTCATTTCAGATGGCTTTTCTATTTTCTTCCTTAGGGATTTAGAAGTTTTTAAAAAATTGTGCAAAAGCAGAGTAAAAAATCCCTAAGTGTTGGCACAGCTAGTGAAAGTGCAATCTGTCGGAGAGATTTCATTAAAGAAGCAACAGCTCTGCTCTGTTTGGATTGTAAGATCTCCTCCAAACTTAAGCCAAGCTGGCTACAACCTTGAATATATTCCAAAACTAATAAACAGAACTGGTAACTGCAGAGGGATTACAGGGAATCAAACAATATCTTTCAAATGTGGTAATAACTAAAATGAGAATGCTTCAAACTGTAATAATGAAAGCTATCTTTCAGAATTCTCAGGTTTCTGGATTTGGAAAGCAATCAGAAAAGCTATTTCTGTTGAAGAAAATGTTCTTTTACACACAAGTGTCATTTGAGAGGATGCTTTTCATAAACAAACAAAACTGAGCACCATTGAACAATTCTACATTCATATGTAGAATGATAAATAATAACAGAGTAATGTTTATAAAGTCTACACTATATGTACTAACTATAAATCATATAGATGACTTTTTTAAAATCTAGAGGTAAGCCAACTAAATCATGTATTTATTAAGAAATTTCATTGAATTCAACCTACAAGGTAGAAGAGATAAAATTTGAACTCCAGTTTCTATACCTACCAGTGTATTTGTAAATAAAAAGAGATGTTTTTATAAGTTAAGATGTTTTGGGGGCTGGTGAGAAAGTTCAGCAGACAAAAGGGCCTGCTTAGGCACGCTCAGGCACACACAGGGCCCATGGTTTGATCCCTGGCACCACATGTCATGCCAGCCCTGCCCCAGGGCACACTGAGCCAGCCACAGAGTCCGGGTATAGTGGCACACACCTGTAATTCCAGTGTTGGGAGGGATTGTCATGAGTCTGAGCTGCAGATTGAGACCCTGCAACAACCAAATACACACACACACACACACACACACACACACACACACACGATGTTTCTTAAACTCATGGTGACTCACTGAATTTACCCAGACAGATTTTCCCATTGGTAATTTTTATACACAAAGATATCATTATCACCCCAGTTCTGCCAGGAAAAAAAAAGATATTATCTGAGCCTGATGACAGCTGTCTGCAGAAAAAAAATAATAAAAAAAATATGAGAAGAAAAAATGAACAATGCGGCCCAGAGATTTGTTTTATGATGAGAATTACCTGTCTTTAAACAAATTATTGATTAACTAGGAAAAATATAGATTTTACTAATTTTGAATAAATCCATAGACACCCAATATCTTCCATGTGTGCAAAATCACACTGGACACATATCGCCCAACTTCAATTTAGTTTATATAGTACTATGGTAGGACATATACATATTTTATTATTGTATTAAAAGTACAGAGTGGAAATAATAGATGTTCTATGAATTTGGAAGAAAATATTGCTATGTGATCCATTGTACAAGTAGAAGTAATGTCAGTGAATTTGGTTTAATAACATGCTGGATTTTAGTTGGTAGAGTAGAGAAAGCATACTGGGGAAGAGTGGCTATAACAGGCCTGGACTACTAAAACAGGTCTGGATTTTGGACAGAGGGAGAGATGGGGTGGCAACTGGAGAGAAGTAGATGGTGGGCCACCATGTGATACCTGGCCACTCAAAAGGGATTGATAAGAGAGTTACTAAATGCAAGCACAGAACATCGACACTTGGGGTTTGAGAGCAGGTTCTCAAGGTAAATTATCACAGCCACAGGACACTGTGCCATACGCCAGCTATGAGACCCAGGGTGGCTCCAGATGAAGGGAAAGGAGGCACGAGACCATTGCCACCATGGTCAGCCTTAGAAAAAATGTGAAGAAGGCACACAGAGGAGTGTTTCAGATGTGACTAATGCTCTGATGCCTTTTTTCTTTTCCAAGAATTTTTCCTGGACACATTCACAGTGCACAATCATTGCACTCCTTATAGGTAGCTGGTGCCTGGCCATAAATCCTCTCAGCTCTTAGTTCATTCCCTGTCCCTCCCATCCACTCCTCCTCCTTCTCTTGGTACCCTTCCATTTTGCAAAAGGCCCCTCTCTATTTCCTGTTATCTGTCTTTTATTTTGCTCTTTATCTATATTTTGGGTTAACTTGTGTCTAGTTTATTTCATTCAAAATTATGGTCTCAAGGTGCATCTATTTCCTACAAACAGCTTGCCTTCATCCTTCTGTACGGCAGAGGTGCACACGAAGGACTAACGAGATTATCAGATTAGAGGCTTACAGGAAACTGGGATTTTTTTTTTCTTGCAAGCTAAGGAACTCTCTTCTGCAAATAACTATGTGCATTTAGAAGGTTTTAGATTCTATTACAGAAGCAAATGAACCTAATCAGCCCAGGTCCAGAATAACCTTTTGCAGGATAGAGAATTCTGGACATGGACGGAAGCAGAACAATGAGACGTAGGGCTGTAGCAAACAATATTCTGAGAGACAGCTTACGTGTTGTCACTGTAAGTGTAGCAGATGGTGTGAGGCTCCAGAATCAGGAATCCATACTGCTGGGCCTTTCAGTGGAGAGGCTCTTTTAAAATAAAATTTAAATTTTAAACCAATTCTCATCATGGCCTATCTAATGTATTTTCATTCCACCTATGTTGTAATTTTGTGTTGATTAATAGAAATAATTTTAGGTGTACTTTAACTCATTCAATAAACTAAGAAATATCTTTAATAGCTTTTTTAGGGCCAGGGAGATAGCTCAGTAGAATAAGCACTTGCCTGGCAAGTGGAAGGGCCTGAGTTCAATCCTCAGCTCCAAAAAAAAAAAAAAAAAGCTTTTTTAGTATAAGAAATCTAAACCTCATATGAATCAACTATTACAATTTCAATCACTCCAATATAAAAAAAAATTATGACTTGTCCGCTTTAACCTCATTGCATAAAAGACTTATGTTTCTATTTGCTGCTCTATTTCTCCACATGGTTTTCTCTTTCAAGAGAATCAGGAAACAGATAATAGATATATGAGTAGGAAGAAAATAAATTATGTTTGTATCATAATTTATAACAGATTGCATAGTTTTGCAGAAGGATTAAATTGAAGGGCACTAAAAATAAATTGTTGTCTCATACCTCTTTCTTATCACTTCAAAATGCTCTACATAATATTACACTGAAATAGACAAATCTCATTTTAAGTTACTGATAACTTATAAGTGTATGAATTTATATTGCTTATATTACAATTACAAAGTTTCAGTGTGATTCTTTTCATGGAGTGGTTGCTATTTTACTTGATAAAAGTTAGAGTTGCTGCTAGGTAGGCATTTTTTTTGAAGAATATGAATTAGTGATAGAAAAAGACCAGCATTAGAAGGACACAAGATTTCACTAAATAAATTAATAGGAATTCAACAATGGTTGCTATATTACATGATGCTATCTTCAAATTAATTGTTCAGGTTATCAAATAAAAGTGTACAAGATTTGTTTAAAACATAATAAAACAATGACAAAAAGATTATAAGAAATAAAAAAAGAGTTAATAAATGGAAAAAAAGCATTAATTGCTCCTTTCAAAAGACCAGCGAAAATTGGCAACAAAATTACCCAAACTATTCTGCATCATACCTAAATACACCTTTTCCCTTTCTTTCACTTATCCTTTCCATCATCCCAGTTTTTCCTTCTCATTGAGCAGATTCTTTCCCTTTCACAGTATCTGCTATACCTTTTAGATTTTAATTACTCTTTTGGGTTATCACACTAGTGTGATAATACGATGTTTGCACATGTAGATCTGATTTATTTCATTTACCAACTTAGTCTCTAACTGCATCCACTTATCTACAAAAGTCACAAATTTATCTTTTTTATAGCTGAATAATATTCCATTGTATAAAAATAACATGCCTTTTTTATGCATTCATCAGTTGATGAGCTTTTGGGTTGTTTCCAAAATTTAGCTATGACAAATTGTGCTGCATTAAACATGGGTGTGTATATATCGCTGTGATACGATGATTTTAGTTCTTTAGGAAAAATATCCAGGAGGGGAATAGCTGGGTTGAATGGGACTTCTGATCTTAGTTTTTAAGGAATCTTCACACTGATTTCTGCAATGGCTGTACCAGGCTGCAGTCCCACCAACAGTGGAGAAGTGTTCCTTTTTCTTCACAGCCTCTCTAGCATGTACTATTGGTTGAGTTCTTCATGCTAGCCATTCTTTTCAGTGTAAGATGGTAGGCATGTTATAACTATTATTTCTTAAAACTTAATTAATTTCGCTTTCTAATACCAAGCAAGAAATTTGCAAAAAAACTTCACTCCCTCAAAGAATACAGATTTGTTGCACCACAATTAGCAGGTCACAAAGTGAAGTCGATTACATTCGGCTTCCCTTTGCAGGTATGCCAGGATGGAAGGCTGCAGTTAACTGGACCTTGAGGTCTTCCCTTGTCTTAACTGATTCCTGGTTATTATTGGCAGAATCACCATTTCCTTGTGGCTGTAGGACAAAGGTTCCTCGCAGCTAGACATCTCCCTCAATTCCTTGACAGAGACAGTTCCCAGCACAGATGTTTGTATTTTCCTAGGGCAGCCAGGGCCCAGGTCTGTGGGCAAACAGAGAAAACTCTGCTTTTAAAGAGTTCCTGCATTAACAGCAAGTCAACTCAGGGCATTTCCCTATCCTAAGGTCAACTGTTTTGTGATATTATTTTTATCTATTAAATTCTATGCAGTGTCAAGATTAGTCTTTTATTGAAAAACAGAAAATCTGTTCATCCCAAAAGAGGGAAAATTCTAGCAGAAGAATTTTAGAATCCTTTCTTTCCTAATCCCTAAAACAACAGTTTAAAAAGTACGTAAAGTAATCTCCACATTCTCATTTTTCTTTATGGAAGCAATCAAGAAATATTCTATCAATTCTTATTTCATTTTTTTAATTTTTAAAATTATTTTTCTTTTTCTACTCTGTCTCCAACATTAGTAGTGAGTGGAGTGGAACTGCGTGTTACGCATTAAGCACCCCCAAAGAGCACAATGCCTGGCAGCCGTAAGCACTCTGCATGAATTAAAGGAAATTGTACTTCATACCAAAAATTTTAAAGCGGCTGAAACACTTATCTAGGCATCTCCTAGTGGACAATGCATCCTTTCATAGAAGGACGTTTCATGAAAAATTTGCAAATCTTATGCCACAAGAAGTTATGCACAACATTCAGCGAAGTTTTTTTCCTATGACGAAAACTACACCTAGCATGGTTTGTGGAGTCACACACAGAGTGATATTTTGTGCTTTAATTTCAGATTAGATCTTTGCGAGTTAGGAAGCATTTGGATATGTTTTTAAAATGTCAACAGTATAAGAGGAAATGTCATGTCTGCTTCCTCCTGACGTGTGGGAAGACCCGGGGACACAGGAAGGCTGGGGGAGCTGGCCTTGCACCCTGCTCCCCATTGCTCTAACATAGCTCCATCACTGCTGACTGTCCACAGACACGTGTACAGTGTTAATGTGTCAACAGTGCGATCACAAACAGGTGTACAATGTTAGTCCCTGATCCTTATTCTTCTTTCCCTATAAAGGGGGGCCAAGCGAGTGTGAGCCCAGAGTCAGTTCCACCAGTGCTCTGTGTGTTCACTGACCTACCGGCGGGGACAAAGACCATTCCAAAGAGTCAGCTCTACGTTCCAAAGAGTAAGGGCCTAAGGAATGGTGATAATCAGACACACTGAATCATCTTAGGTTTATAGTCACATGACTTTCTTTTAATAGTTACTTATATAGGTCTGGATTTAAATCTATACTATACAAGAATTTTTTTTCTTTCCAAAGCCGTATTATAATTTGTGTTTTCATTCACTGGAAATAAAAATTTGATTAAAATACTGGATGCATTCTAGTTGTAGATACAATGTTTTATTCTCAAATCAAGCACAAGCTTTGTCTTCATCTAATTTTGAACTATCTTTAGAGATGGTTTGTCATTTATTTAAATTTGACAGATGTTTTGTTCAAATAAGTCAAAATAAATCAGTCTTAAATTTGAAATTAAATCAATCTCTAAAGCTATTGCAATTTCTATATGGTGAACTCCTTAGTACACATGGTGATCTCCTGGGGACATGGAAATAACCCCGTCACCGCCTTCCCTGGGGAGCGCACGCTCCTGCGCTTGGTTTGGAAGACACTTCCTCACCTCCCCACTCTTTGCTGTGTACAGCAAATTCACCGTGTGACTTATGCTTACATTTGAGAAACTTTTGGGACATATACACTTAGCCAAGAAAGACAGACAGCCCCTTACAGGAGAGCTTACTTTCATATTCAAATATTTAATCAAAGTAATGATTGTCACTGTGTACTAATTCTGACCAACACTGAATGCACTTAGGCATACCAAATGAAAATTTTCAGTTTTATTAGATTCCTAGTAATGCCTAATTTTTATCCCACTTACAAGTATTAGATGTCACAAGCAAACATTCTACAAGCAAACCAATAATTTGCAGGATTAGTTTCTTTAAAACATGAAATCTTTTTTTTTCTTTATGTGCTCACTTTAAAAAATGAGCAGGCCTCAGAATGCTATTCTCCACCCATTAATGTGCTGCACATTCCTTCTAAATATTAATTCTAATATAGAATTGTGATCAATTCTATAACTAATACTTCTAAAAATATAATTCTTTCTTAGGTGCAGTCTCCCCTCTATTTATATGTAATGTCCAATGTTTAATGTTTTCTTCCATCTTTTAAAAACTCATGTTCATTTTTTATTTCTGAAAAGATAATCTTGGACACTGGTGATGTCTTAGTGCACCAAGGAAAGCTAAAACTTGGTAATCACCACAGGACTTGGTAAGAGCCCTGGGTATGGAGGAGACAGTAAATTCAAATATAAAAATAAATGTAGTGAGGGGGAACTTAAAACTCATGTTTTCTACAATTTTATTTCCAAGGTAAATGGCTCTTGAGCTTCACATCTGCCACATGATAATACCTATAATTTTTAGCATGACATTCAATGACTGTAATTCTCTTCCAGGCCCTCAGACCAGATTTGTGACCCAGCAGTTTCTCATGACAAGCATGTTAATGTGGGAATTCTTTCCAGAATTTATCACAATATCTTGTGTATATATATGAGGTTGTATCGCTTTAATGGACACCCCTGGGCTTGCCACAATCACCTGCATCATTTTACCTCTTTATGTTATGAATACGTGTTTCAGATTTTTATAGGCCTTATTTTTTAAAGAAATCATTTTAAAATTATTTAACTGAACTTCAACCTCTGTGATTTGCCATCATATTTCTTACTATTCATACCTTGAAATATTTTACTACCTTTGTATCTTTTTATTATAAGTAATGCATTCCTATGTTAAAATATATTTGAGAAACATACACACAAAAGTATCTGATATACTGAACAAGTATTACGTGAGTATATTAATTTAAATATGCTTGCCAAAAGAGGTTATTTTTGTCTCCCATTTTTTTTATTTCAAACTGCTCAAAAGGATATGTTTTCCAATTCCTTTAGACAAAAAAAAAAAAAAAAAAAAAAACACCTGCTTTCCCTGGTTTCTCTTAGGTAATAGAAAATCAAATACTCCCCTGAAACAGTAGCACACAGTAACATTCTCAGTTCCAACCAATTTATTTTTATTTTTGTACCTCTGAACATTAAGGCATGCTGTACTTCACATTTGGTGAAGAAATCGTTTGTTTCTCTTATTTTAAGTGCCTCTCATATTTTGACTTGGCTTTCTAAAACTATAAAGAAGAAGAATTCACAGAATAATCAATCTGTTTGATTACTCTTCTTCCTGCTCCCGAGCCTGCCTTGTACTCCGGCTCTGGCCGGCATTTGAAGCAGAGCATATGCGGGCTGCGCTGGGCTTTTTTGGCGCTCCGCTGGACTCCCTCAGTTGTAACTTTCGAGTAGCTCCTGCTCATTTTCAGCAACTCAATCCACACAGAATCTCTATGCTGAACCTTCACAGTATCACCCTTAGGCAGACAATTGCTTTGAATAGTGGGATTCTGACACCTGTCATTGAAATTTCATAGCAACTATGTAAAGGTTTCATAGTCGAAACATCCAATTAAACAAGAAATTATGTACAAATATAGCATTCAGAATTGATTCCTGGTGCCAAATTTCCTTTACAGAGATAAAAACTGTTGACAGATTACATAAAACTTCCAAGCATTTTATGTATGAAGAGACCCTTGTACCATGTAGGCACATATCCCTATATATGTTAGTCATTTAATGTGTATGCATATGTTTTGCCATGTATACAGGTAGACATGCATGCATATATATTTGTATACTTTACATGTGTATAATGCTGTAATATATGTGCATATATATTTTATAAATACAAACATGTATATACAATATATATTTATATATAAACACATGCTATTTTCTTGAATTGGGATTTTTAAACATCTTTCTAAGATTACCAACTTATACAGACTCGTATAAAATGTTTAATATTTTTCTTTCATTGATTATTCTTTATTTTCAGTCCTTTAATGGAGCACATATTTAAGAGATAAATATCTGTTTTTGGGACCAGCCTGGAAGGAGCTGCTGGGTGAGAAAGCACAAAGCCCAGGACAAGCAGATCACAGGGCTGTGTTTATGAGCATCAGTGACCGGCGCTGCCTGTCTCTGCCCTGCATGAGAGTGACACGGAGCTATATGTGCGCTGCTGCTGAAGAAGCCTAGGTGGGCTCCACCAGACTCACCACAACTGTCTGCATATCATTTTATCTCTTTGGCTTTCCTTTATTTTGATTTTGATTCTTTGTTTTTCTCTTATATAGGTATTCTTAATTTCTCTCAGTTATTACCATGCTTGCCAAAGAATAGTCCTTCTTTGGCAATTGGGACCAAACTATCCCCTTCTATAAGATACTGTCCACTCTTACTTTAACTTAGGTTTCCAAAATTAGTACAGGGACACACACACGCGCTTGCGCGCGTGCACACAGACACACACACACACACACACACACACACAGTACGAGAGCTCCTCCACAACTAGCCATCCATTCTATTCTGATCCAACTCTCACTTTAACTACTGGATCCCTTTTGCTAACAAAATAATTTCTGGTTTCTTGGACCCCCTGAATATGCCCTGTTCTTCTATTTCTGTCCAGCCTCACTGCTAGCATCTTTATTCAAGCTATCATCCTCTCTTGAAGTGATTTTCTTTCTGCTATCCTACTTTCACTGCAGGGCAACACCCACCCAACCTTCTCCATCTGTTTTTCTGACTGCAGAGAGATCATTTTCAAAAATAAATCTCAGTGGGCTGTTTTCTTATCCTTAAGTAAAATGCTTTCCTTTGGCTGTTGGATTAAAATTTAATCATCATTGTGCTCTTTACTGTCTGGCAAAATCTAGCTTGGATGCTTTTCATACCCCTAAAGTGCTCTCCCATCCTGCCTCCAATTCCCTGAACTTATCTGACTGGCTTTTATTTTGCTTCCTTAAACACTTGATGAGAGTCTTGCAACAGTGTCTTTACCTGCGCCTTTTCTCTTCTTAAGCTTTACCTAGTGAACCTACACCCTTACAGTATGTGTTTTCCTACTGAATTGTTGCTTTCTCAGGGAAGTGTTTAATCAGCTCTCCACATATACCATCTCCTGCTGAGAGTTCTTATTCAGTATTTGTTTCTTCTGACAGTTGGTCATTGGTACTCTTCCCATGTGAACTCTGTGACTATGGGAATTCTTGTTGGATTTGATTGAATTTTGCAATCATATACCCACCAATCAAAATGTCTTTGCATATATTACAAGCAGCTATTGCATTATTTTGTGAAATTATGAATAGATTTTAAATCTTGATTTATACTGGCCATATTTTTTAAGAAATAGAGGAAGCCAAGCTGTTTCCTTAAGCCTTATTTTAATGAACAATTTTCTAAAAGATCAGTTGAACATTCCTTTTCCTTTTGTATAAGAACTTCACCCTCGTAGGTCTAAATTTTAATCACTTTCTCTTTGTTTTTAGAACAGGAAAACATACAATGTACGAGTGAGCCTTTTTGTGTGTGCCTTAGATTCATCTTCTTGGTTATTTGTAATGCTCCATTCAGTTCCCAATTCTTAAACTAATTCTGTGTTTTGGAGGTTATTTATTAAGTAAGCTCCTTGAAGACGAGACTTTACCACCTTGCCTGGATTTTCTAGAGTTCTGTTCAAATAAGTACATTTTTCATTACCCAAAATGCTATAAGGGCTTCTCCAGATATTGCTTGACCCTTTGAAGAGAAATTTATTTTCCCAAATCACTCACTGTAAAGTAAAATCTTGCTTTAAGTTTTCTTCTTCATTTTATATTAACTGTCTCAAAACTGAAAGGGTCAATAGGGAAGAGATAGATTTTTTTGCTTTATTCCTAAGTAATAGAAGTCAATATATAACATAGGAAAAATATTTGTTCTAAGAATATAAAAGTATTACTCACAAACCAAGATGCAAGAGATAAACACATCTAAGAGAAAACTAAAGAAAATAACTGAAAAACTATTTCATAGGAAAACTATTAAAATTATGCGTACAAATATGGAAAGACGAAGACAAACAAAAGCAGTGTATGTAGGATCATGTACTTATGTTATGAAAGCAACAACCTTTTGACTGTCAGGGTTTGTGTTTCTTTATTCCTTGTTCTATTTTGTTTTGCTTTGTTCTGTGTAAAACAATCTCACTGCGAAGCCCAAGCAGGCCTTCAAGTTACAGTGACCCTCTTGCCTCAGCCTCCCAAGGGTGGGGATTTCATGTGTGTACCAACACGCAGAGCGCTGATCCATTTTCTTTTTCTTTTTTTTTTAAATTATTTATGTGTGTGTGTGTGTGTGTGTGTGTGTGTGTGTGTGTGTGTGTGTGGCCAGCTCAGCCCACCAGGGGGCAGGGCTGGCTGGCATGTGGTACTCCGGGATTGAACCGCAGTCCCTGTGCTTTGCTAAGCTTGTTCTAAGTAGGTGCTTTAGACCACTGAGCCATCTCACCAGCCCCCAAAATCTATGATTCTCTCTCTCTCTCTCTCTCTTTTTTTTTTTTTTTTTTTTTTTTTTTTGGCGGAACCGGGGATTGAACTCAGGCCCTTGCACTTACCAGGGAAGCACTTATTCCACTGAGCCATCTCCCCAGCCCCTGTTCCATTTTCTTAATGTCCTTCATCTATTAATCTGAAAATCTGGTGAAATGGAAATTGTTTTATTCACTTTGTAAAGGTGTTGCAGTTTAGAAAGAAATAGCAAGTTGTATGTATCTAGAATATGTAAAATAAAAAATTTGTCCCATGAATTAACTTATAGAAAGTTTTCTCTTCAGTAGATATGTAAGATAAAGTTAATTAACCCTTTAAGAAATAAAAATTCCAGCAAAATATTAATGTTTTTCAGTATTAGTGAGAATAAATACAATTTAAATTAAAAGTATAGCGGCACATAATGAGGTTACAAAAAGGTATATGAATACAGCAAAATTTTCAAGTTTATATATGGCATCATTTCAGGTTCTTGGAAAAGAAGAGTACACACAAACACGTAGGAACACTTTTAGGAAAAATACGTAAGAAAATATAAACAATTCTTATTTCTACAGAGTGTGAATTATAGGTTTGGAGAGAAGACAGCAGTGTTTACAGACCATATCTAAGCACTGTATAATGTGTGTGTATAAAAATAAGACTCCAATACTCTTAGATGAAAGCCGTATGTACTATAACCAGGAGTATAACAAGAACCAGGCATGAAATTGAAGTGGTTGCCCTTGTGCAGAAGAAGCTAGCGTTTGTCCTCTTTCTGCTCTTGGTTCGGGCTCACTGCTGGCTTCACCTGTTGAGATGGTTCTGCGTCAGTAAGGAGCCCAGGAGAGCACTAGTAGAGAAGCGTGTGTTGCCAGTTATGACTGCAGTTCTTTGTTAGATTAAGGGTATATCCTTTTAATTTTTGTAATACAATTCTTTTCTAGTTTAGTCTGGTTTATTAGATTTTTTCTTTTTATAGAATGCAAAAGAGATATAAAGAAAGAAACCATTAGGAATTATACAAGATTTCACTAAACAAAGTAATAGGAATTAAACAAAGGTTGCTGTATTACATGATGCTCTCTCCAAATTAGATGTTCAGATGACCAGATATAGATGCAAGATTCATTTTTAAAAAAGAATAGTAAAGGAGTTATAAGAAATTCAAAGAGGAAAATAATCACATTTAAAACTAAGTAAGCATTAACTGCACCTTTCTGAAGACCAGCAGAAATAGACAATACACTTACCCAAACTATTCTGCATATGTGCTCAAATACATCTGTTTCTCTTCTTATATTTGTCCTTTTCCACATCTCAGGTTTTACTTCCCACTGAACAATTTTTTCCCTTACACAGTATCTGTTGTACCTTTTAGATTTTCATTATTCTTGCAAGTTCTCACACTAGTGAGATAATTCTGTGTTTACATATGTGGATCTGATCAATTTCACTTAACAATATAGTCTGTAGTCCATCCATTTATCTACAAAAGTCTCGGATTTATGTTTTTCATAGTTGAGTAACACTTTCTTGTGTAAACATACCACATTTAAAAAAAATCATTCTTTAGTTGATGGGCACTTGAGTTGTTTCCAAAATTTAGCTATGACAAATTGTGCTGCATTAAACATGGATGTATATATATTGCTGTGGTATGAAGATTTCAGTTCTTTTGGAAAAATACCAAGGAGGGAAATAGCTGCCAGGAATGGGACATCCAATCCTAAGTTTTTGAAAAATCTCCATACTGATATTTATAATGACTATATCAGCCTGCAGTCCAACCAACAGTGGAGAACAGTTCCTTTTTCCTCACAGCCTCTCTACCATGTGCTATTGGTTGACTTAATCATAGCTATTCTTTCTGGTATAAGTGTTATTTTAGTTTACATCTCTTGAATAATCAATGATTTTGAACATTTTTCATAATTTGCCATTCATATCTCTTCATTTGTGAAGTGTATATTAATCTCAGATGCCTATTTTTTGGATTGTATCTTTTAATTTTGGTAGCCTGATTATATTTAATTCTTTATATTTTCTAGATAGGAGTCTTTGATGGATGGACAGTCTTCTATAATTGTTTCCCAATTCAATTGTACTCTGTTGGTAATATCTTTTCAAAATGATGAGATACCAATTATTGATTCTTTGAATTATTTCTTGTACAGTTTTATTTTTGTTCACTATCTTTTTATGTACCCCAAATGTCCTTAAGGTTTCTACTACTTTCTCTTCCAGAAAATTTAGTGTTTTAATTTTAATATTAAATCTTTGATCCATTTAGACAGTAGTTTTGTGCAAGATGATAGGCATGGGTCTATTGTGAGCCTTCAGCAAGTGGAAAGCCACTTTTTTCGGCACCATAAATTGAAGAGACTATCCTTCTTCCAATGAAAATGTTTGGGCCATTTGTCAAAGACAAGGTAGTTGACTTTGTTTGTAATTGTGTTTATATCTTCTAATTTGTTCCATTGATCTTTAGGTCTGTTTTTTTTTTTTTTTTGGCCAGTGCCATGCTGGTTTTGTTACAGTAGCTTTGTAGTATAATTTCAAGTCAGGGATTGTGATGCACTGCCTTTCCTTTGTTGCCCAGTATTGCTTTTACTATTCTGGGTCTCTTCTGGTTCCAGATGAACTTTAGGAATGTTTTTTCTAGATCTGTGAGATACACTAATGGTATTTTAACTGGCATTGAATCAAATCTGTATAACAATTTTGGAAATATGACCATTTTCTTCATGTAGGTTATTCTTATCCAGAAAAGGAATATCTTTCCATTTTCTTAAATCCTCTTTGATCTCATTTTTAATAGTACCTTAATTGTCATTGTATAAGTCTTTTACTTCCTTTGTGCGATTTATTCCTAAGTATTTTTACTTTTTGAGTTGTATTCTATAATTTCTCTCTCACTGCATTTGTTCTTTGTATATGGAAATGCTATTGATTTTTGAGAGTTGACTTGGTATCTTGCTACATAACATAATCTATAAGTCTCTTAGTAGAGTTTTTGGGGTCTTTTAAGTACAGTATTGGGTCATCTGCAAATAATGATAATTTTAGTTCTTCCTTTCCAATCATTATTTCTTTCTCTTATTTAATTACTCTGGCCAATGTTTCTTGAACTATGTTGAACAGGAGTGCTGACTGCAGGCATCCTTGTCTTGTTCTTGATTTTAAAGTGAAGGTTTTTAATTGTTGTCCATTAAGTATGATGTTTGCTATTGGTTTGTTGTAGATAGCTTTTATGATGCTGAGATAAAGACTATCTATTCTGATTCTTTGTGGTGTTTTTATTATTAATGAATGTTGGATTTTGTTGAAAGTTTTTTCTGTAGCTATTGAGATGGTCATGTTATTTTTATCTTTGGCTCTGTTGATGTGGTGTATTACATTTATGGTTTTGCGTATATTAAACAATCTTGCATTCCAGAGATGCATCCCACTTGGTCACAATTTATAAAGTTCTTGATATTTTTCTGTATTCTGTTTATTAGCATTCCATTGAGGATTTTTGCATCTATATTCATTTTGGGAGATTTGCCTATAGTTCCCTTTTTGGCTGGGTCCTTCTGTGGTTTTGGTATCAGAGTAATATTTACCTCCCTGAATGAATTTCAGAGAGTTGCTTCTCTTTCAATTTCATTGAAGAGTTGAGAAGAATTGGCATTATGTCTTCCCTAAATTTCTTGTAGAATTCAGCTGTAAATTCATCAGGACTTGGGCTTCTCTTCGTTGGCAGATATTTTATTTCATTGGCTATGATTATGTTCTTTAGAATTTTTATATCTTTTTGAGTTAGCTTTGGTAGTTCATATGTATCTAGGAATGTGTCTATTTCTTCTATATTTTTCTTTCTGTGAGAGTAGAAGATTTTGGAAATAAGTATGATAATCTTAATTTCTACAGGGTCTGTAGGGATTTCCCCTTTGTTGTTTCTCATTGCATGAATTTGAATTTTTTCTTTCCTTTTTAAAATGAGGTTGGCTAGTGATTTATAAATTTTATTTATTCTTTCAAAGATCCAACACTTTGACTCATTAATTCTTTGTATTGTTTTCTTGTCTCCATTTTATTTATTTCTGCTCTACTCTTTATAATTTCCTGCCTCCTTTGAGCTTTGGACTTGACCTGCTCTTCTTTTTCTATGAGTTTGAGGTTCAGCCTAAAAGTATTTATTTGGGCCCATTCAGTTTTCTAGATGTGAGAATTTATTGCTGTAGATTTCCCTCTTTAGACAGATTTCATCACATCCCACACATTCCAGTAAGTTGTATCTGCATTTTTGTTAGATTATAAATATTGTTTAATTTCTTTTTAATTTTATGCATGATGCTTTGATTATTTTGGAAGGTATTATTTAGTTTCCATGTGCTTATAGAGTTTTTGCTGATTCTTTTATCAATAGTTTGAGTTTCTTTGCACTATGGTCAGATAATATGCATGGGAGAATTTCAATTCCTTTGCATTTACTTAAGCATACTTTATGGGCTAGTACATGATCTATTTTTTTTCAAAGTTTTATTGATAAACAGCAATGAGACAGTTTCAAATCAAATCAGAAGTACAGTTTCAACAACTAATACACTGCATATATTCTTCTTAGGGGTTAATTGCTGTACAAGACGCAGACTTGTGATCCTATTTACAAACACCATTAGAACAAATCATTCTATTCATTAAGAGAATGCAACTATATATCTAGCCCAAC
>NW_004524767.1:3209671-3221528 GCF_000260255.1 Octodon degus | reverse complement strand
TTTCTTGTGCAGAGTACCCCTTACAAGTATATAGTGCCTTCTTTGTTTCTTTTGATCACACTTGACTTGAAGTTGACATTGTCAGTAACCAGAATAGCGATCCTTGCTTTTTTCTGGTTCCTGTTGCATGGAGTATTGTTTTCCATCCTTTGACATTCAGTCTATTTATTGTTTTTTGAGTTAAATATGTCTATTATATGCTTCATATTGTTGGATTTGGTTTCTTGAACCACTATGCCAGTATGCTTCTTTTGATTGGTGAATTGAGGCCATTTATGTTATACAGTTATAACTACTGTATATTGGCTTATCTTTGGCATGTTGTTTTCCTACTGTAGGATACCTACTTTTCCCCTTTGCTAATTTCTTTATCTGCTTGGTTGTTTTCTTCTTCTTCTTCTTCTTCTTCTTCTTCTTCTTCTTCTTCTTCTTCTTTCTTCTTTCTTCTTTCTTCTTTCTTCTTCTTCGTCGTCTTCTTTCTTTAGCAGAGCTGGGTACTGAACTGAGGCCCTTGTGCTTGCCAGGGAAATGCTTATTCTACTGAGCCATCACTCCGACACCTGTTCTCTTCTGTTGTTGATGTTGTGGTCGTCGTTGTCTCTTTCTAAAATATCTATTAGTACCTTTGTAGAATTGATTTGGTTGTCATGAATTTCTTCAGTTGTTCTTTGTCAGAGAAGTATCTAATTTCTCCATTAAATTTGACAGATGGTTTTGTAGGCTACATCAATCTGGGTTGAAAATTGTTTTCTTTCAGCACCTCAAATATTTCACTTCAAGTTCTTCTTGATTTGATGGTCTGTGTTGAGAAATCTGTCATGATTCTGATGGACTTTCCAATATAGGTGATCTGCTTTTTTCTAGCAGTTTTAATATTCTGTTCATTCGCTCAGTTTCTGGGAACTTCATTATTATGTGTCTAGTTGTTGATTTATTTTTGATTATGGCGCTAGAAATCTATATTCCTCAGTTATCTGTATATCAGATTCTTCTCCCATGCTTTTGAAATTTTCTGCTACTATTTCTGCAAGCACCCTTTTATGTTTTTTGTGTTATTGTCAGCTATTTTGTTGATACCTATTAGTCTTATAATATTTTTCTTTATATCATCTTGCAGCTATTGTCTTGCTATTTTCTGGCTTCTTACTATTTTTAAGAGATATTTCCTTTCATGCTCATTAGCCACAATGCTATTGTAAAGGTCCGAAATTCTATCTTGTGTCATTTAAGCAGTTATCCCAGATTTCAATGCAATTCTTAACATTCTGGTTATCTGTTTGAATATGCTTCATGCATCCTAATTCTTTCTTGTATTATTTATTGACTGTTTCCATCATTTTTCTCATCCCTTCTATTTTTTTTAATCAGTGTCTTCCTTTGACGTTTTGAACAATTCTTTCTTGATTGTTGTCATTCCTTTTTTTACCTGAGAGATTATTTCTGATGTTATTTCCTCCATAACCTCAAGGAGTTGTTTCTCCATGTTGTTACTTCAGTTGTTATCATCTCTGACATTTCAGATGTGTGGCTTCCAAGTTCTTCTATGGGCTTGTCTCCTTGACTTGTTTGGGGGTGGGCTAGGGGTCTTAAATTGTATTTTGTTTCCTTTTTCGGTCATTTTTTACAGTGATAGTAAATGGGACGATGCAGGTGAGCAAGGCTCTCAAGAGAGTGGGAGGTCAGGGTAGGCTCACCAAATCTCCTGATGTGTGGGGTTCAATGTGGTTTCTATCTCATTAAGGAGAGAGGCTCAAGCCACAGTTCAAGAAGAATGTGATGATGAAGAGTGCAGGCAGAAGTTGTGCAAGGCTCACTTGATGGTGGATTGGTTCAGGGTAGTGCTCTACAATACTCCTGCAGGTTGCTTTTGTAGTCACAGTTCCCTGGTGTTCTTCAGAATGAGAAGAGGTGGCAAGAATCAGCAAACTTGTTGGAAGGCAGGTCTCTCTGGTGGTCTTCAGGGTAAAAGATGTTGGTCATATCAATAAACTCTGGCGAGAAGATAGAGGGGCAGGGATAAGCTGTGGCATCTCCCCAAAAGTCTTTAGAGCAGGGGTTATGTGGTCAGAATACAGAGGCTAGGCTTCCAGAGGTCTTCACGGTGAGCAGTGGTGCTAGTGATTTTTTTTAAGCTACTGGAAATTGAACTCACAACCTTGAGTTTGCCAGTCAAGTGCTGTGCCACTGAACTACATCTCCAGCCATGGATTAAAGGGTTTTTGAGCTTTTTTTTAAATAGCTATTCCCATAAATCTATAAAGTCTAAGTCTTACTAAGTGCTAAGTAGATAAAATTTTAAATAGACAACTATAGCTACATTTGATACTTAAACACCTCTAGCCACTTCTTAGATCAACTATAGCAGGCTGCGGTGCGGGATCTCATCTCATTTTTACTGCACAGCATTATGGAGGAGTCCAGTGTTGACATCTGGACAATATGTCTTCCAATGAGATCAGGGATGCTGTATGAGTCTAGGACAAATAAATTTGAACTTGAATTTTCATTTGTTCATGTGAGTTTAGTTTTAGCTATTGTGTGTTTGCAATTTTGTTCATATCTAACTAAGTGCTGTTTTCCTATACCATAGTAATTACTGATTAAGGATAATTAATTATTTGACTTAATAAATATAAATTTGAGTAATAAAATTATAAAGCATTGCTGAGTTAACTAATTTTTCATTAAAATAATTGAATTGTATTCAAACAAATAGCTATTTGCTTTCTAAAAATTATGCCAGGAACTACAGGTTTACACAGGTATTACACAGTTCCTTCATTTAATCATGAGAACAGGAATGTAACATGAATATAATATTCTTTATCTCATAAGTGACATGAATAAATCTAAGAAAAGTGAGGTAAGTTCACATGCTTCCACAGTTAATACATACATACACTATTAATTCAGCACTGCCTTGAAGCTCATGGAGTAATAAGTCCAACTACTCTGTAGTTTTGAAAGAATCACCTAGCTTTGGAGTCATACATGATTAAAATGCTATATTTACTGTATTCTTATCTCATCTTGGATATGGTTTGGGCATTAAAATTTTCATTTCAGTAGTGGCTTTCTTCAATAATTTGTCATAGCCTAATAAAAAGTTAGGTCTTAATCATATCTGGTGAACTATTATTCTTACTTTTTTGTTTGGTGACTTAAAAACATAACATCCCCTTAAGACAGTGTAACATGCTTACATTTCTTATGTGACATTAACAAATAAAAAGTTCTAAAAAAAACCAAAAACATAACATCCCCAATGCCTACTACTTCAGATGTAAGCTGTTTATGATATGGAACCAAACTTTCTCACCTACAAAAGCAACACATCCTGTGTCAGGCGGAAACACCTGAGGCCAGATGGTCTCTGCAAACTGAGTTTCTCATTTGCATTCTCTTCTAAAGATTCACGTCTTCTGGGGGCAGAGCTGATTGCACCAGAGCAAATTCAACCCAAGAAGGTACTTGAGGATGAGATTCAGAAGACGTCCACGTGGTCCTTCATCTGCATGACTTCTTGAGTTGCCATTTGTTTCTGCCAGTTCCAATTGCTTTTGCCAGGAGAAATATATTATATGATGGATGCTCTAATTGTTAGCAAGCACAGGAGGGGCAAAATATCAGGCATTGGTACCATTTCTGGCATCAGTATATGATTTCCATTGGTACTGTGAATGACAACTCAAGTGGATTTAGATTAGAATTTCAGAAGACTGGATTGTTAAGACCAAATCCCTGTATTTACCTGGAGTAGGGAAATAACTAACAATGAAAGCAAGCTTGAGCGCTAAACTTAAAATCTGTGAGTGCCATCATCAACAGGAGATCATTTAGCTTCTTGGAAGAGCAGTAACAAATACATTTTAACTGACTATTACCAGGAAAGAACATGGGTCAGCACTTCTAAGTTTTTCTTTAAAAAAGGCAGACTTGGGTATCAATTCAAATCTTAAAGTGATCTTTTTTTAAATTTTCTAAATGAGAGAAAAATTGGAGTCTTTCAAAAATATTGAAGACAAAGCAAAAAGTGGGAAAGAATGGAGTTTTTCTTTAGTGCAAATTCAGACTTAGTAATTTGAAACTACTGGCAGAGAATGTCCTTTTTCTTTATTTTAGGAAGCTATTTTCACAGTATTTACTTGGGTAAATACCTTTAGCTATTTATCAATTTAAAGGCCAATTTATTGGTAGAAAGTAACATAGCATCTCAGAATTTTAGAAAGACATGTGGACACTGTAGTGAGAACGATGTGTAGACTCTGAATCTTTGAAATACATCTTGAAACATGTATCTTAATTAATTTCAAGAATTAAAGGAGATAATCATTGCAAGAAGCTAATATATTGGCTGAGTGTAATAAATAGAAAATACTGTGATATGCTTAGTAGTCATTTTGTAAAGTACTGTAATTATGAACCACATTCATTATATTTAGTTCCTGGAAAAATGTAATTTCAGCTGTGAGGGACACAGAACTATTATTATGTTGATTTCCATTTTAAAAGAGAAAATTGGGCTGAGGAAAGTAGGGAGAGATGGGGAGAGAAGAGAGGAAGAGAAAGGGAGAGGGAGAGGGAGATGGAGAGGAAAGGGAAGAGGGAGAGGAAGTGGGAGAGAGAGAGGGAAAGGGAGAGAAATTGACCCAAGAAGGGCTGATTAGATAGCTCAGTGGACTAAGCACCTGCTTAGGCAAGCACAGGGACCAGGGTTTGAACCCTGCATAGTGAGACCCTATACCAAATACATTAAAAAATTAAAAATAAAGAAATTGACTCAAGATAAAGAAGAAAGCTTAGAATATAAACAAGATTATCTGATTCCTGAATCCAGACATTGTCAAAAAACTAAAAAATTCCAGAGACTACTCTGACATGTAAAGTACTTGAAAATTATCCCTTTTGTTTTCACAAAAGTAATAGTTGAAAAAACAGCAAATTAACACTTTTTCTTGAACCTGTCAGAGTTCAAGGGACAAACACTAAGCTGAATACAGAAAAGAAGGAAACAAGAGTCCTAACTGAAATCTACTTAATTGCATGAAATGCTAGAGAAAACAAAAACTAGGAAGAAAGCCTAGATGGTAATTTTGCTGAATTCATGGGTGCTGAGTTTTTAATAATTTTTGACTTAAAAATTCCTTGGAACTGCAACTTGTGGGCGTCCCCAGCCATCTCTTCTAACTAAGACTCACAGAAGTTTCATGTGACAGAGGTCCAAGAAAGTACTACGGCTCTTGTGAGGGATGGAGTAACATTTCTAGAACACCCTCAGAGTAGTCGAATTTGTTTTTTTTTAAAGGCCTATTATCCACGGAAACTTACTTTAACACAAAAAGGCATCTCATGACTATTATCCTGCAAAATCAAGTCAGCAAAATATTAGTGTACAAAGAGACATGTAAATTATAAGAAGGCTGAGATAAGCTATACATTTACAGGAAACTTTCCTGAGTATTTGAAGAGCAAAGGCAATTTAACAGAGAAAGGACAGGATTTTAAAAAATAGTGTTACAGAAGATGGCATTCAAAGATAGAACAAACCAGAAAATCTAGATAAGGGCATTATATCTTTTATGAAAATAACTCAAAATATATTATAATCCTAAATGTAAATATAAAATTTTAAAAACTTTTAGGAAGAAGAAAACTTATTCAACCTTGGATTTGGTTCTGGGTTTTTAGACACAACACAAAGTAGACAACATGTGAAGTAAAAATGGGCAGGCTTGACTATATTAGGACTTAAAACAATGCTCTTGAAATCTTTATGAAGAAAATAAAACGAAATAAAAAATCTGTGAGAAAATATTTGCCAAACATATAACTGATTATCAAGTGCCCTCCAACATAGACAAAACTCTTCAACCACAACAAGAAAACAAGTGACTGAATTTGAAAACCTGTGCATATGTTCTCAATAGATACTGTTCTCTGCCCCATAAGAGTGGGGGCATCTTTTGTTGCTGCTGACAGCTCTTTCTATTTCATTGGTTGCTCACCAATTGACACAATTAAAGAAATATCTCATTATTTATAGATACTCTACCATAGTTTTTTATTTTTAGTGTACAAAATAGTACAAAAAAAGAAATGATCAAAATTTCACTAAACAAGGTAATAGGAATTCAACAGTAGTTACTATATTGCCTGATGTTATTCTCAAATTAGTTGCTTAAGTTATCAGATATATCTTGTATTTTATTATAAATATAAAAAAGAGTTCACCTATAAAGTTATAAGCAATCAAAATCTTGCTTTTTTGTAGAAAAAAATTTGCAGAAAATTGTTTGCCAAGCTTGGAGGCAGGTTTCATATACTATAGGCAGTATCGTGTTTGAAGAAAAGGACTGTAAGACACTCTCTCCCAGCCACCCACCAGTCAAGGGGTACAAAAGGGACATTTTCTGATGATTTGTGTATTCTTGACTTATATGGAAACATAAGAAGTATATAATTCATTATGCCTATCTTTAAATATAGTTTAATTTTTCACATGTTTTTCCATCATATTCTGTAGGGACTTAAAGTTCAACATATCAATACTTGATGAAAAATACCTGTCCCATGTTATACCCCAAAATGTTTGATATTCAAATAGATAGTGAGGTTAAGCTTAACAGCCTACATTGTATGGTAATAACAATAAGGTTCTCTTCTAGAGGGTTACCAACCTAAGTTTGTAGACCAAATTAGAGATTAAGGAGGGCTGCAAGAAAAGCCAACATTTTGGCCCTACACTTCCAAAGTCAATTAAGACTCAGGACATATGAGAACTTGTCCTATAACGTCATCCAACTCAGTAGTGTTCCAAATTTTTTGATCAAGAAGATTATGGGGCCAAAGAGGAAAGTGGTCCATGATATAGAGTGTGCCTAAGGAGAGTCACATGGAGAGAAAACATTCTCTCACACTTTCACAGAGAGCACATTGGTCAAGCAATGGCCGTGACTCATCCACATGGCTGACTGACACTGACAAAGGATCTACAATCTGAGGTATAGGATCGCAGGATAAATCCTCAGGGGATTTCACTGACCTTATCAGATCCAAAAGCTACAGCTCTTGGTGCATAGGTCTTGCTTTATCTTGGTCTTAACCATCCAGCAGAAAAGTATAAAAATGAGGTATAAGAAGTAAAGCCATGGTGTTATGTTGAGCTGTAGGGGACTCAGGTCAACAATTTCCGACATTGTCAGTCATGTGGAAGACCTAATACTATTATAGACTACTGGACTATTTAGGAATATTTTGCTGAGTTAATACACCTATGATATTCAAACGGCTACTCATCCCAGCTCAGGCTCAGTGTGGGTGAGACCCTCTTGCACAGCCTTGGGATACCTCCCACCACTCCTCAGCACCTCCCCCAACCCACCTACCGAGTAGGAATTTCTGCCGTGTTTGGGAAACCACAGACTCAGTAGTAACCCATGCCTGGTGAGTGTGTGGGAGAGCTTCCGGCTACTCAGCCCCGGCGGGACCTACTCATCCCAGCCAAGGCACAGCGTGAGTGAGACCCTCTTCCACCCCCTTGGGATGCCCCCCACCACTCCAGAGAACCTCTCCTATACCACTTGCCCAGTAGGTATTTCTGCTGCATTCCAGGAACCCCCAGATGCAGTCCTAGCCCACACCCAGTGACTGTGTCGGAGAGCTTCAGGCTACCATGTGCTGTCATGACTTACTGGTTCCAGACCAGGAGCAGTGTGGTTGACACCCTCTTTCACCTTCTTGGGATGCCCTCCATCACTACGTAGTACTCCCCCACAGCCCACCCACAGGGTAGGACTTTCTTTCATGTTCTGGGAACCCCCAGAACCAGTCCTAGTCCAGGACCAGTGAGTGTGTGGGAAAGCTGCCTCTCCCCTCTACTCCACCATGTCCCCTCCCAGCTCAGCTCAGGCCTGGCATACAGGCCTGGAGTGAAACCCTTCAGCTTCAATCCCTGCAGGGAAGGTAGGATACAGAACCACCCAGCTAGTCCAGGAGCAGAACGTCTTGCCAGAGGGGCACAACAGGTTCACCCCCAAGGGCAGCAACAGGAAGGAACTGAGTACAGCAGCCAGACCCAATCCAGGTACAGATGGATATATACAAATTTGTAGATCTACACCTGAACTTCAGTAGGTGCTTAGCCTATAACTGCAACAAAGATCTACAACAAAGGTCAGAAGACAGTGCCACACAAAATGACATTGAGAAGAGCAAAATGTAATCTCAGAACCCAAGCTCACCCATAAGAAGTGCAGAGAACACTAACACGGAACAAATTGGGAATCACACAGCAGAAAGCAATCAATAAACTGTTTCTGAAATAAAGAAACAGCTGCAGAAAGCTATAGAGAAATTCGGATTGGAAATGAAAAAAGAAATCTCTGAATTAATAACACCTGCAGTAAAGAATCAAATGCAGAAACATATGGAGGAAAGCCAATGCCCACCCAGAACAAGTGCAGAGGAAACTAGCTCAGTTCAAATGTATGAATTAATAGCATTGATAGTAAATAAGCAACAGCAGAAAGTCATAGAGGAACTCAGAGCGGAATTCTTTTCTAATAGCTCAGCTCAAATGTATGAATTAATAGCGTCAGTAGTAAAGAAGCAACAGCAGAAAGTTACAGAGGAACTCAGAACAGAATTCTTTTCTGAAATAAAAAAAAAGAATTCTCAGAACTCATAGCATCTGAAGTAAAGAATCAACTACAGAAACATAGGGAGGAAACCCAATCTGAAAAAAACACTCTGTAAAAGAAGTTATAACTGCTTCTAAAGGAGACATTGATAAAAAAAGAGAGGAGATTAGAAAAATGATGCATTCTTTAAATGAGAAATACAGGGAAGAAATAGATCTCACGAAGCAGAGTCAAAGAGATATAGTGGAAATTAAAATCTCAATCACAAGTTTGCAAAACCATTTAAGTGAAAGTGAAGACAGTTACAGATCATGAAGACACTGGTGAAAAGGTAAGAAAGGATCTCGTAAAAACAACTAGGATGCAGGAAAAAGTAATCCATCACCTGCAAGATGATGCAAAGATGAACAATGTGACACTAATAGGCATCAATGAGAAAGAAGGAAAAAATACAAATGATATTAAAAAAATATGGGCAAAAGTAATAGCAGAAAACTTCCCAAATATGAGGAAACAATCTGATATTCAGGTAACTGAAGTGTACAGAATGCCAAGTAACCTCAACCACAGTAAAAACACACCGAGACATATAAGACATACCCAGAAATTCAGCACAAAAATAATATACTGAAAGCTGCTAGAGAATAGAAGCAGATTACATTCAAAGGAAAACCCATCAGAATTATGGCCGACTTCTCTTCACAAACCATGAAGACAAGAATAGCATGGAGCAGAGTACTTCAAGTCCTCTATGAAAACAAATTCCAGCCCAGAATACTCTATCCTGCAAAACTCTCTTTCAAGTTTGATGGAGAAGGGAAATACTTTCATAACAACAACAACAAAAAAACAGCTAAAGAATTTCGTGATGACAAAGCCAACCCTACACAGCCTACTGAAATATATTCTAGAGAGGGACCAAAATGATCAGAGCTCCACAAATAAGATCAGAAGCAACCAACTAAATAGGGCAAGCAATTAAACACAGGAGAAAAAGGAGTAAATGACAGCAGATAAAAAACATGTCAATCATAAGTCAATACATCTCAATTCTAACCATCAATGTAAATGGACTCAATTCACCACTTAAGAGAAATAGACTGGCACAGTGGATTAGGAAACAAACTAAAACAATATGCCTTATACAAGAAACACATTTAACTCATAAAGACATTCACAGGCTAAAAGTCAAAGGATGGAACACAATACTACATGCCCCAGCACCACAGAAAAAAGCAGAGGTAGCAATCCTATTCTCAGACACTCTCAACTTCAAACCTTCAATGATCAAGTGAAATAAAGAAAGTCACTATATACTGCTTAGGGGAAAAATTCAAGAGGAAGAGGTAATACTCATAAATATGTATGCACCAAACACAGGAGCACCCAACTATATAAAGCAAATCTTACTGGACATGAAAAATCTAATATCAAATACCAAAGTCTAACCAGGAGACCTTAACACCCCTTATCCCCAAAAATAGACCAACCAGACAAAAACTTAGCAAAGAAATAACAGATTGAGCCAGAGCTTGAAACAAATGGAATTGGTGGACATATACAGAGTGTTCCAAACAAAAACAGCTAAATACACATTTTTCTCAGCTGCACATTTATCATTTTCTATAATAGACCACATACTGGTCCATAGATCATGCTTAAGTATATGTAAGAAAACAGAAATTATCCCATGCACATTATCTGACCACAGTGCAATGAAACTGGAAATAAATGACAGAAGAAATCAGAAAATAACCTTAAATACATGGAAAATAGATGATGCCCTACTCAGCAACCAATGGGTCACAGATGAAATTAAACAATAAATTCAACAATATCTACAATTCAATGAAAATTCAAGCACAACTTATCAGAAATTATGGGATACGAAGAAAGCAGTTCCCAGAGGGAAATTCATAGCTGTGAACTCACATATTAGGAAAACAGAATGGGAACAAATAAATACCCTAATGCTGCACCTTCAACAAATAGAAAAGGAAGAGCAAACCAAACCCAGAGCCCAAAGACGGGAAGTAATCATAAAGATTAGAGCAGAAATTATTTTAATTGAGATGAAGAAAACAATTCAAAGAATTAAAAAAGCAAAAAGCTGGTTCTTTGAAAGATTAAATAAAATCAATAAGCCCCTAGCTAACCTTATCAAAAAGAGGAAAGAGAACATTGAAATAAGAGCAATAAGGAATAAAAAGAGTGTAATTATCACAGACCTAGTGGAAATTCAGAAGATTATCAATAGCTACTTTGAGAATCTTTACTCTCACAGAATAGAATATACATAAGAAATGGAAAAATTCCTAGAAAGGTACAAATTACCAAAATTTAATGGACAAGATATAACCACTCTCAGTAGCCCAATAATGGCCAGTGAAATACGAGATGTAATTAAAAACCTACTGGCAAAGAAAAGTCCAGTTCCAGATGGATTCACAGCAGAATTCTACAAGAAATTTACAAAAGATGTAGTCTCTATACGCCTCAAACTCTTCCATGAAATTGAAAAGGAAGCACTCCTCCAAAAATCTTTCCTGGAGGTATTATATTGATACAAAAAACCAGGGAAAGATGCAACTAAGTAAGAGAACCACATGCCAAACTCCCTCATGAACATAGATGCCAAACTCCTCAATAAACTCCTGGCAAATAGAATACGGCACATCATCAAGAAGATCATACACCATGACCAGGTAGGATTCATTCCAGAGATGCAAGGATGGTTCAGCATTCGAAAATCTATAAATGTAACACACTATATCAATAGAGCGAAAATTAAAAACCACAAGATCATCTCTATTGATGCAGAAAAGGCTTTTGACAAAGTCCAACACTCATTCATTTTCAAAGTCCTACAGAAAATTGGAATAGGGGCGGGGAAGATGGTTCAGTGGAATAAGCGCTTCCCTGGCAAGTGCAAGGTTCTGAGTTCAATCCCCAGTTCCGAAAGAAAAAAAAAGAAAAGAGAAGAAAATCGGAGTAGATGGCCTCTACCTCAATTTCCTAAAAGCCATTATAAAAACGCAACAGTTAACATAATCCTAAATGGGGAAAAACTGAAATCTTTTACTCTTAGATCTGGTAAACGAAAAGGATGCCTTCTATCACCAGTCCTATTTAATATAGTTCTGGAATCATTAGCTACAGCCATTAGACAAGAGAAAGAAATAAAAGGAATAAGAATAGGCAAAGAAGAAGTTAAATTA
>NW_004524767.1:3182509-3207966 GCF_000260255.1 Octodon degus | reverse complement strand
GTTTGTAAGTAGGATCACAAGTCTGCATCTTGTACAGCAATTAACCACTAAGAAGAATATATGCAGTGTATTATTTGTTGAAACTTTACTTTTGATTTGATTTGAAACTGTCTCGTTGCTATATGTTTATCAATAAAACTTTGAAAAGAAAAAAAAGAAAAAGAAAAACATCACTCTGCTCACTATTATAATATAAAAAAAAAAGAACTCAAAAGTAGAAATATAAATAGAAAGGTATAATACAGGTAGAAGGAAAGCAGGATCTCGAGGACTGATTAAACAAAAGAGGGAAAGGAGAAGAGCTAGGAAACATGACAATGTGAAGTAATACAGTTATATGTAGAAGATGGACAAGGCAGTGATCTTGAGAATCTCTAGAAAATTTTTGAATTTAGCAGTTAATTGGAAAGATTATCATCCTGACTAAATATACTGATACCTGTGAAATAAGCAACTGCACTGAAGATGGTAATTTGTAATAGTAGTTTCATGCTTGGAGTGCCTGTCATTCTGGTCTTCTGAATATGGGCTGCTTGTCATGACATGCCATTTGCAGCTGTGCTGTCTCTCTGGTTGATGATTGTTCAAAAAGAAGGGGTTGGTGAATGAAGGCAAGTGATAGGAAAAGGAATATTGTGGGACTGTTCTGCTTTAAGATTGTATATGTTTAGATTTTTGGACTTATGTGTAAACATAAGGAGTATATAATTCTTTATGCCTATTTTAAAAAATATATTCTAATTTTTAAATGTTTTTTCATCATTTTCTGTAGGGACTTAAAGTTCAACATATCAATACTTGATGAAAAATACCTTTTCCATATTATGCCTAAGATGTTTGATATTCAGACAGATAGTGAGGTTATGCTTAACAGCCTAGGTTGTCTGGTAATAAAAATAAGCTTGTCTGCTGGATGGTTAACAATCTAAGTTTGCAGACCAAAATTAGAGAAAAAGGAAAGCCAACATTTTGGCCTTAGCCTTGCATGGTCAATTAAGACTCAGGACATATGAGAACTTGTTCTGTAACGTCATGTAACTCGGTAGTGTCCCAAATTTTTTCATCAAGGAGTTTATGGGGCCAAAGAGGAAAGTGATCAGTTATGTAGGGTGTGTCTAAGGAGAGTCACATGGAGAGAAAACATTCTCTCACGCTTTCTCAGAGAGCACACTGGCCAAGCAATGGCCGTGACTCATCCACATGGCTGACCCTGACAAAGGATGTACAATCTGAGGTACAGAATCATAGGATAAATCCTGAGGGGATTTCACTGACCCTATCAGACCCAAAAGCTACATCTCTTTTTGCATAGGTCCTGCTTTACCTTGGTCTTAACCATCCAGCAGAAAAGTATGAAAACGAAGTATAAGAAATAAAGCAATTGTGTTATGTTGAGCTCTAGGGGACTCAGGTCAACAATTTCTGACATTGCCAGTGAAGTGGAAGACCCAATACTATTATGGACTACTGAACTCTTTTAGAATATTTTGTTGAGTTTCCACACCTATAATATTTAAATGATGGAACTAAAAGAAAGGGTATACAGATGAATGTCCATTTTGTATCTGTGTATTCAAAGTGCTCAGGATAGATATATATTTACATTCTCTTAATGAATAGAGGGATTTGTTCTAATGGTGTTTGTAAATAGGATATCAAGTCTGCATCTTGTACAGCAATTAACCACTAGGAAGAATGTATGCAATGTGTTAATTATCGAAACTGTCCTACCAATTTGGTTTGAAACTGTCTCATTGCTATTTGCTTCTCAGTAAAATTATGGAAAAATATTCAAATGATAGAACTAAACAAAAAAAGGGGATACAGATGAATGTCCATTTTTTATTTGTCTATTCAAAATGGTTAGGATAGATATATATATATTTACATTTTCTTAATGAATAGAGGGATTTGTTCTGTTAATGTTTGTAAATAAGATATCATGTCTGCATCTTGTACAGCAAATAACCAGCATTAAGAGAGTATGCAGTGTGTTAATTATTGAAACTCTCCTACCAATTTGATTTGAAAGTATCTCATTGCTATTTGTTTCTCAATAAAATTATGGAAAAAGAGAAGTGGAAATGAAAACTATGCTCCCAAAAGAAGTGTATAGTAAATAATTTGATTTTTTTATTTTTATTATTTATTTATTTATTTTTTTAATAATTTGATTTTAAAATAAGAAAAAAACACATTATGAACTTGTCTTCCTTTATAGCTCTAATCCTCTGAAGGACATCTTCTCTCCTCTATGATGGTAAACTCAGTAAGTGGACCCTAGTCTGACACATCCCAGTGTCTCAGTACAAGTATGAATTGAGGTTATGTCAGATGTAGTAATAGGTGGGGGAAAAGGCAAAGAAAAGCAACTAACAATTCATTCACAAATGGATTCCAATTCTAGTTCTTTCCTATGCTAATAGATAATAAACTGGCAGAAAATATGAAGAGAACAGTGGGGTAGATGAAACACCTCATTGGCTTCCTAAGGTTGTGTCTTGCCCTGATACTGCGCAGGGTCACATGTGGGTATAAATAGAGCCTTCTCTTATTTAAAAAAATCATTGTTCATTCAAGAAATGCAAATTAAAACAATGCTGAGATTCCATGTCACCCTTGAAAGAATGGGTAATATCAAGAAGTGAACCAATAACAAATGCTGGAGAGGTGGTGAGGAAAAAGGAGCCCTTCTTCACTGTTGGTGGGACTTCAGACTAGCACAACCACTGTGGAAATCAGTGTGAAGATTCTTCAAAAAGCTAGGATTGGTAGTCCCATTCAAGCCAGCTATTCCTCTCCTAGGTAGTTTTCCAAAAGAACTGAAATCATACCACAGTGATATATGTGCACCCATGTCTATAGCAGCACAATGTGTCATAGCTAAATTTTGGAAACAACCCAAATGCCCATCAACTGAAAAATGGATAAAAAGATGTGGTACTTTTACATGCAATGGAGTATTACATTAAAAATGGAAGCCAAGCACATCCAGTCCATACACGGAAAAGCAAAGCAGGCTCTTAGGATTCACTATTATTTTCCGTACAAATTTGAAACATCAATTTTCTAACAGTAAATTTGCTTCTTAGACTGAAAAGGATATCTATTTATGATCTCAGGAAGTTTACATCCATATAACTTAGTCATAAGCACATTAAGAAAACACATGAGTTATTAAGAAAAGGTACCTGAAGGTCCACAGTTTATTATTAAGATTGTAAAATATGATGTTGCTTACTGCAGGAATTACAGCACTAAAATTCAATTATTTTGCATATATTTTACTTTCTCTTGCCCACTAGGTAATGTGCACTCATTAAAATGAGATGATATTTCATCATCTTTCTCCAAAATACTTAGTTACATTATCTGCAGTGCAGGTGTTTAGCATTTTAAACCATTTCTAGGCATAGTAGTAAAATATAATGAAAGATGTTTGACAAGCTTAAAAATTATCTTTTCAGAATGATTTCCTGGAGGCATATCTTTGAATAATATAAAAGAAAAATCTAAAAATATTCTTGATTACCTGACATATTTTGTTCAAAACTAGATTTGTATTAGAGTAAATCTTTAATTTTCTTTAAAAGTCTGAGCAACTATCTATTAATATTTTGGCTCATTTCAATACAGTACTTTTAATTTTGAAATAAATTTCAGGCCAAGTCCTAATGAATTCTAACAACATCTGTATAGAATTTCCAATTCATCCTCATATTTCTTTAGCAATAAGGCAAATAAAATGCTCTTTCCTGAGGGAGATTTAGAAATGTTCCCATATGAAGCATCTTGTCATCTTTAAAGATGACTTGCTTATTTTCTTTTTTCCCATAATCTATAACGTATTTGATCTCTTTAGAAATGCTTTATTAAAGTATCAATTCAGTTCATACTGAATAACTTCCTGCTTTTTGTTGTTATTGATATTTTCTGGACACACACCAACATCGTGTGTGTGTGTGTGTGTGTGTGTGTGTGTGTATTGTACATTGCTTTTGTGTGTGTGTGTGTGTGTTTCCTACATAGTGAAATACTGGAATTTATAATTTTATTTCTGCTTTGTAGAGAAGGAACAATCCTGATCATATCTAGTTCTTACATTTGACAATACTCTTTGTCAAACTGGCCACAGAGAAAAACCCAGATCTGTTTGAAAATCCTATTTCTGGTAATCCAAGTTCCATAGTTGGGAGAAATTTAAGGGTAGTATTTCATATTGATGTAATGGGATTTTCAAACCTCCACAGAATTATTGATAATGAATTTGTGTGGCATCATTGCATATGTAAACCCGGAGACCATCTAACGTTGGAATGTCTCCAAATGGTGTAAAAAGTTTCACTCATAGTCTTCTGTGATTAAGATCTGTATCAGATCTGTTTTTGCCAAATGATACTCGACTTATCATAAAATCATGGTCAGTTTAATATATACACATAATCAAATTCTCTGAAAACATGATATCAATGCAATTTTTGTTTTACTGTTTAGTACAGGATCTGTAGGTCTCACTACACAGATCGGATTCCTAGTGATCCTCCTGTTTTTAGCCTCCCAAGTGCTGGGATTACAGACATGTGCCACCACGCCCAGTCTCAATCGTCATTTCTGCACACTCCGGGAGGTAGGGCTGGCACAGCACATTGGGAATAGAACCCAGGTCCCTGAGTCTGCCTAGGCAGTGCTTTAATCCGCTGAGCTATCAATTCTTAAGTATCATTATTTAAGAAGGAACTATGGAATGTGTCTGGAGAGACATGCTTCAGAGTGTATGTATTATCAGGTAGATTGATGGAATTTAAAAATAGTTCTCTTGGAGACAATTTATTTGTAATTCTTCCCTTGTTGGATCCGTGATTATCTGTGGGGAAGATGTATCAAAAGACATTTGTAGGACTAGAAGAGAGACAACAATTGTCATCAAGACACTTACAGTGTTGTTCATAATATTTGGGGAGTGTAATAAACATATGGTGTTTGTACCAACTTTACATGTGGAGACCACGATAATGTTTTTAAAAGATTTTATTTCTATTTAGAGTTTGCCAATTCCTAGGAAATTTCTGGTGAGTGATATGGTCATAAATGTCCGAGGCATTTCAAGGCATCATCTGCCTATGGATTATAAGAGAAACTACATCAGCAAAGAGCACACTGACTTGCTTGCTCCTGTTGCTGGCTAACTGAAAGCACTCCCTTCATATTGGCAGAGAAGATGAGGAGACCTTACGAATGTGTACATTCCACAGTGCCCATGCCGGGCCCCAAGGGGACAGATGGCCACTGCTCGTACCAGTGCAGTCAGGGCTGCCCCTGCTGGGCACCGTGGACTAAAAATCATCTTTTGGCATATATTTCCATTTTGTTGTAAAAATCAATTTCCATGTTTTTTCAAAAATAAATTTTAACTTGTTATCTAACAGTTCAAGTTTAGAATCTTTCTATGAACTTCTGGTCTTCATATCCTACCAGCCAGGTATGGCAGCACATCTCTATAATTCCACCCCTAGAGGCTGAAGCAGGAAGTCCCCACTAGTTCAATGCCAGCCTGAACTACATGGGCAAGAGATGTCTCAAAAACCAAAACCAAAACCAAACAAACAAAACCAAAAGAAATCATAGAAGAATGGGCTCTCAAAACTGCTACTTAACCAAACACAAAACATTATTTTGATTTTGTAAGACAAAAAGGGAAGAAATGGACTATTGTATTTATTCCCACTTTATCAAGTTTAATTTGGTGTTTGTCTCTTAAAGAGGCATATATAAACTGAATATTGAAAAAATGATTTGATTTGATGATGGGAATTAAGTTTGCTCTTTGACATTTTCTCCCACTGTTTCTAAACACTCTAGACTGTGGCATGTTTAGCAGAATTCTCTAATATTAAAGCTATGTACTTGTACTTAATAGCCCCCATTACACATTAGAATGACCCAATAAAGTAGCTTCACATCAGAAGAGGGAAAGATAAAACTGCTATTTAATTTAAATACATTTTTTTTTCTTAAATCACATTTTTCACCGAAGTCGTTTTTAAGCCTTGAACTGGAGCATAACAGCATTAACTCATCTCTACCGGTATCGACACAAAAGTCCTACAGAAATCAGTTACAGTTTTGATGGAGGTTTGTGCCATTGTTTGAGAATAGATTACGTCGCATCTGTTGCAGTCATTTCAATCTACTCTGGAATGTTTGCACCCTGCTGCGGAAGGGAAAATGAATGAATGGGCTAAGACAATGCGTCTTCCTTTCATGGCGCTATTTTCTCACTCACTTTCTCCTTAAACACGGAAACGAATTGCTTCTGTGATAGGTAAAATCAGTGGTGAAAATAATACTTTGAATTCCTGCTGCTGGCTTTGAATGCCTTTATAAGACAGACTTGCTGTATCCCGTAGACAGTCTTTGCAATTCTGATGACATAGAAAGGAGTGCAGCACGCTACATTGGTGCAACCTTTATCATATGATACAAATGTACCAAACTCAGGGCTCTTGCTTCGCTAACTTGACAATTTCCTTGCCCTCAGTCACAGCAGAGCTCAAACTTTAGACTCTCGAGTTCCACCATCCTTAGATCTCTCCGCGTGACTGAGACCCGCATCTCCAGCGTGGGAGTGTCGACTGCATAGCTGGCTTGCCTTGCAGCCTTCTAGCGATTGCTTCTGAAGGAGCGGAGCTGCCCCCCTAAAGATCACTGTTCCAGCCTGCATAAGTGCGCATCCCACGAGATCCAAAGCATGATATGTGTTCTCGATGCAAGATCTGTATTTATTGTTATGAGATATATATCCTTTATCTCCCCATTTAATAGGCTAGGAAAGTAAAACACAGACAATGGTAAGGTATCCTAGCTTGGACAGCTAGCAAAGGAATAGTTCAGGTTTTAAACTTAATCACCTTGCGTGACTCGTTCAGGAAAAAGGGAAGGGCGGGGGAGAAACTCAGGACACTGAGCAATTAAAACTGAACCTAGCACCTGTGTGCTCAGTGGTCCTGTGTTTGGGGAAGTACACTTGTGGCGAAGCTCCAGGCCACAGCATCTGACTTTTACTTAGGTGAACACAGTCAGTGTCTTGTTTTGGAAAAGCTAACAGGAAAGATGCTTTTCACAGTTACCCTTTAAAAATGTTACTCCATCAAAAAATCTATTACCATCCAATGTGGTTGTTGCCGGCTGTCTTAACTCTATCTTTAGTTTTCAGGTTTATTATGGCTTCTCTATGACAATGGCAAAGACAGCCCAAGGGAGTCTTTATATCTATAATTTAATTTCTGGAAGCAAATGTAAACTCTTAAGGTGGAGAAACTGAAGCATTTCGGAGTAAAATAGCTTGTTTGGAGACGTAGTTATTTTAGTATGAGCTTCAGGCCGATTTTCTCTTGATGAAAGTTAGCGTGAAGCTGGCTCTTCCCCTAAAGAGGGGTGAGCTGAGCGTGGAAACCCTCGACTGGGTGGCAAATAGCAAGAGAATGAATTTTAAAGATGTTTAGCAAATAAATACCTTTAGAAAAGAGTTAACTGATAATGCCTGAATTGCCCATTTCAATTTTCTGTGACAGAAATGTTCTACAAGTGAGTGACATGGCTTTGAACATCTGAAAGTAGAAGTGGTTGTGTTTAAAGGAGACATATGAGAACCTTGTGAAGTGTAAGATGAATATAAATAGTTTTTGCCGCACAGAAGCCATCATTTTGTCACCTACCTTCCAACTGTAACATCTCACACCAACAGCTGTCCTTTCTGAAATTAGCAACTTTCTGTTAAAAGTAACAGTGACCCCCAAAATAATTGACTGTTAAGAAAATTAATAAAGACAAGAGAAAAGTCATATTTAGGATACAAATTGGATAAGAATCAAACAATTCTGACCTCAATACCACTGATTCCAGTTAATTATAATGCCATATAAAATGGTGGGATTCTTAATTTAGGTATAAACATATGAAATATTTCACCATCATGTATTTGAATGTCTTTCTAAAGCAAAGAATTTTAAAATAAATCATAAACATTTTACATGGCACACCTGGATTCTTGGGTTAGCACCAGGTTTTGTCAGTTTTCACTAATGAGTGCATTACTATTTTTTTGTTTCTCGCAGTCATAACTTTCTCTCAGTGGGCTCCAGGACAGAGCCAAGGCTGATTGTGTGACCTGTGTGAATGCCTAAGTACTGCTGTCTTTCTGTCCTTCTTTTCTTATTTTCCAGCATGTTGTAACCATTTGCTATTTTCATCCCTGTAACACTTTCACACCTATTTTCTTTATAGCCATTAAACCACATTTAAAAATATTATCTATAGTTTTTATTATCTTACTGTACATATTTTTATTTGCTATATATTTCTTTGAAATTGTACATACTTCTCTGCTTTCTACTATAGAACTGCTTTGGGTGTGCCTCTTCTCTTTGATCCTTAAACTTAGCTCAAACACCTGCTCAGTCTTGCAGGATTCCTGCTCCAGTGCTCAGCCCATCCATGCTTTCTCCCTTAGTCCTAAGCCAAGCTCCTGAGCCTGGTGCCTTGTGACACAGTGACACATGTTTCTGAGAACAAAGGAATGGCAAATGACAGGGGGACTGCACAGAATGTAAATTTTCAAGTGTCATCATGGTATTGGACAGGTGCTCCCTGGTGAATGGAAGGATTATGTCTGGATAAACCCTGTACAGGTGGTGAAATAGTAAGCCAAAAGGCATCGAATGCATCAGACCTATGGAAACCTTCACTAAGTAACATAGTGCATGGGAAAGCATCAGCTGTTCATAACATTCAGGGGCTGGGGTTCAGTCCCTGGGCCTGCTGTGCTGGCCCCACCTGCAGGGCGTGTTGCGATGGCAACTGAGACAGGATGTGGTGGTGCGTACCTGTAATCCCAGCTCTTGGGAAGCTGTAAGCAAGTGGATCACTACAAGTCTGATCTAGTAGTGAGACCCTGATCACCCTGTAGACCCATCCCTAAAATACAAAAGAACAAAAAATACCATAGCATTGAAATATTTAATTTATGTGTTTGATAAAGGTAAAGATGACATTTAAGACCATATGATATTTGCCATTGAAGACACAGAAATACAAGTTTAAAGGTAAACATTTTCTTATATGTCATTTATGAAATCAATTGAGTGCTCTAATTCATTGATTTGAATAAGCTAATTAATGATAGCTTATATTTAGCATTACTTTCTATATTTGGGCACATTTCATAAAGTTCATTTACATGAATTAACATGTTGTATCCATAAAATATTAAAGAATTCAGGTGCTATTTCTGCAACTGAGACACAGCACAGTAATTTTCAGTCACTGAATACAGAAAATGATAGCCAGAATATGACCTCATATAAACAAATACATAGCTATGCCTATTTTATATTTTATAATTATCAGTTTCTAGCACACAATTATATTGTAAATTTAATGGAGTATCTCCCAGAAGAGCACAACTGAGGAGACAAACCGAAGGGAAAATGGAATTCATAGCAGGTCAGATGTAGAAGAGCAGCTATTTTAAAAAAATTACACTGTTTCAGGTCATTGGTATGTCACTGATTTTGAAGCTAATCTGCATAGAAAACAGATTTTTATTCTTTCAGTAGAAATGAATACCATTCACACCAATATTTTAAGTGATGGGGAAACTGAAATTAAGATATTTTTAAATTAAAAAATATTTTATTTCCTATTTATTTGTTACAAGGTCTTGCTACACAGCTTGGACTTGTAGTGATCCTCCTGTCTTGGTTTTCCAAGCACTGGGATTATGGGTGTGTGCTACCACACCCAGTTCCAGTGGCTGGCCTGGCAGTCTGTACCAGGGACTGAACCCAGGTCCTTGTGCCTCTCAGGCAGGCACTTAGACCACCGAGTTATCTCCCAAGCCCTACAAGATTACTGAATAAGCTACAGTAATGAATGTTGGAAACCAGAGCCATGCCAAAATCAGGCAAATCAGAAACATGCAGTACTTTGAAATAATCCACAGGTAAAATTTTTGCATCTGTTGGGAGTGGTATTTGTAAAGAGAGAGAAAAAATAAACATGAAAATTTTAAATTACTTCTAAATACTTGTGTGCATTACATATGGTCACAGCGGTTTCCCTACAGCTTTGTGTGGATAGATGGGTAGCCTAGGGGGGAAATCACAGTTCCCAACCTAGTGTGCAAACTGTTAGATAGACTCTTTTATGTGAAAAAGGAATTTTATGGCAATAAGTGGATAGCTTAGGGGTAAATCACACTTTGTGACCTTGTATGTGACCCATTTGAGAGACTCTTGTATGAAAAAAATCTAGATACCATCTGTTAAATTTTGTTAAACTATTACCCTACATACAAGTACAAAATACAGCTTTTCTACTACTACTCTTGGCCTTGATATAGGACAAAAATTATGAAATATGTTGCTAATAATGTTTTATATATCACCAATATGAAATCATGTAGCTCACTGCTAAATTGGAAATATGTCTTTAAATATGATCGGGAGCAGCTGGTTAGAGTTACAACTAAATAACATTCTGAGAAATGTCAGTAATGCAAATGACACATAGAAATTTTAGTTTCCATTAGAAAGTCCTGAATTTATGTTATTCTTCCACCCTTTTGTCATTATTATGTTCTCCCTTTATTAATTTATAAAGAGATATTTCCTAGGTAAAGAAGAAGTCCAGTATCAAGAGTATGGGAAGGACAGCAAGCCCAGATGCTTTGGAGCCGGCTGGGAGAAGATCGCAGGTCTGAGGGCAGCCTGGGCAGTGCAGTGAGGGCACCATCTTCAAGTTACTAAAAGAAAAAAGAAAAGAGGGCTGAAAGGTAGTGCCTGCCTGGCAGTCACAAAGCCCTGGGGCCAACCCAGAGTCAAAACAAAGAAAAATGAGGGATAGAAGGGAATGAGAAAACAAAGCCAATAGTATTCTCTCTCTCTCTCTCTCTCTCTCTCTCTCTCTCTCTCTCTCTCTCTCTCTGAATGTGCTTATTCTTTAGAAGTCTAAATGCTGTCCAACTGGGGGACTCCAGCTGTAATAATCAGCTATGAATTTATATAGGACTTACTTTTTCTTGTGATGCACTTTTGGAACATTACAGTCATCCATAAATTAAAGAAGCAGAAGCCATCATAATTTAAACAAAATAAAATTTGAAAGATAGGGCAAGGACTGAATTTTTCAATAAAATTGGTTTGTTTTCCTTTCTCGTGTATGTTTGATTTACATAAAAATTTGACATCTTAATCCTGATGCTGGGAGTGAACACCGAATAAAGTCTCCACCTAGTGTAGATAAGTGAAAAGAGAGATGATATACAGTAAGGGCTGGCCAAATAGCTCAGCAGATTAAAGCATCTTCTTAGGCAGACACCGGGGCGGGAGTTGGATCCCCCAGCCTACTGTGTCAGCCATCCCCCTCCCCCAGGGCATGCTGAGACAGCAATTGAGACTGGGTATGGAGGCTTGCACCTGTAATCCCAGCTCTTGGGAGGCTATAGACAGGAGGATCACTATGAGTCTACTCTGTATAGTGAGACCCTGTAGACCCTGTAGACCCTGTCCTGAGAGAAAGAGAGTCAGCGCACGCCCCGCTGTGCCGGAAGTCTGGTTTTTGGCTGTAGTCCCAGTGAGTGCCTGCATTTCCTCCTGCTCCCGCCTCATGGCCTGGAGCCTACCTCAAAGCTACATTTGGCTCATAATTCTGTGAGTGTGTGTAACTGATCTCCCTGTCTTCATTCACACTTCCCCTGACCTGCGCTGTACTTCATGAACCAAAATTATCCTCAACCTTTAAAAAAAATAATAGTATAATATTGGTTTAAACTATATGGTCTTATAATCATGGGTAAAGTTATTCATATTGTTATGAGTAACTTTTAGAAGTAATCTCTTTGCTCAGTTCTTCTGCTGAGGTGTGTGCTTTGTAATGAGAATGTCGATGTTTTACTCTGTCAGTATAGTTTAGCAATTAGGACAGTGAGGAAAATACTTCATTAATAAACAATGAAATGTAATTATTCTTCATGGACATTTTGTTTCTTACTTTTGTCTGAACATTCTCTCCTGGAGCATAGTATTTACCATTTATTTGACTATTTTTATGGAATGTGACAGCTTTCTGAAACTCTTAGATATTTTGGATTCAGTCAGCTGCATCACATTATTGAGCATATCATAAATAATAGAATACTCTGGATTGTTGGTTTAGTTCTTCTGATAAATATGATTTCATTTATAATGCAAGATTAGCACAGTACACATCCATCAACAGATGAATCAATCAATAAGTTGTGGTATTTATATGCAATGGAGTATTACTCTGCCATGGAAGGAACAAATTTGAGTCATTTGTGGGGAAATAAATATACTTTGAGAGCATAATGTTAAGTGAAATAAATCAGACACACAAGCTTAGACACTGAATTATTTCTCTTACATGAGAATATCAAAATATAGATGAAATGAAGAGCACAAGGCAAGGGAAGCAAAAACAGGAAGTTGTGTCTTCTGCAAAAGGGGATGAAGCAAGAAATGGAGGGTGAGAGTAAGGGGAGCATGCGAAGAGATTTTAAAAAGTAGCAAAATGAATTCTGTCCATGTACCAGCTGCAAACATACACCACTAAAACTTAAAAAAAAAATCAAGAATATTTATGGCCTAAAGACATCTATCTAGAAACATGTCCATTAATATAGAATAAAAAATACCTTTCGTAGTCTTAAGATAATGCAGCATTATGGATACTACAGAGATTATAGGTACTACTGAGTAGCATAAGGTAAAATAATTATGCATATTTATATTGAATAAATTGTTTTTTTCATAATTTTATTGATAAACAAATAGCAATGAGACAGTTTCAAATCAAATTGGTAGGACAGTTTCAATAATTAACACATTGCATACATTCTTCCTAGTGGTTAATTGCTGTACAAGATGCGAACTTGATATCCTATTTACAAACACCATTAGAACAAATCCCTCTATTCATTAAAAGAATGTAACTATATATCTATCCTAACCACTTTGAATACACAGATACAAAATGGACATTCATCTGTATCCCCTTTTTTGTTAAGTTCCATTATTTGAATATTATAGGTGTATAAACTCAGCAAAATATTCTAAAAGAGTCCAGTAGTCCATAATAGTATTGGGTCTTCCACTTGACTGACAATGTCAGAAATTGTTGACCTGAGTCCCCTAGAGCTCAACATAACAGCATGGCTTTACTTCTCATATTTTGTTTTTATACTTTTCTTCTTGATGGTTAAGACCAAGGTAAAGCAGGACCTATGCAACAAAAGTTGTAGCTTTTGGGTCTGAGAAGGTCAGTGAAATCCCCTCAGGATTTATCCTGAGATCCTGTACCTCAGATTGTAGAACCTTTGTCAGTGTCAGCCATGTGGATGATTCACAGCCATTGCTTGGCCAATGTGCTCTCTGTGAAAGCCTGAGAGAATGTTTTCTCTCCATGTGACTCTCCTTAGGCACACTCTACGTCATTGATCACTTTCCTCTTCGGCCCCATAATCTCCTTGATCAGAAAATTTGGGACACTACTGAGGTACATGACGTTACAGAACAAGTTCTCATTATATTGCATAAATTGTCATCTACTTATCAACATAAATATGTTTATCTTAATAAAGATTGAATGCTCAGCCTTGCAACGGGTCTTCTCACAGGGTGCACACCGAAATGCTGTGAAGGGGAACAAAATCAAAGTGAGTCTGTCTTATCCAAGCAACCAGTGTGAAATGCTGAACTGCTAACACAGGTATTTTAGTGAAAGGTGGCAAAGTATAACTCATTTTGCCATTCACCCCCACCATTTTTATTAATATTAATATTAGTATGGTACATAGGTAAGGAGAGTCAAAATCGTTTCTTAGGAAGAAGAGAAAGCAAACAAACTCTCTGGATGGTTTCTGGAAACAGCAGTTCTCCATTTCTGCTTGCTGAGTGTTGTTGCTTTCTTTGTTTTAAGCAAGGTATTCATAGTCTTCAGCTTGTCACCCACAAAGCCACAGCCCTCGCCTTCTTCCCTAAATGCAGTGGCCTTGCTGCCAGGGTGCTGTGACTTCCGCTCAGCAGCAGTCTTGTTTTAGGACTACAGTGAGTCCAAGCTCCTGCTCAGAAAGGATGCTGAAGCTTCTGGCTGAGCCTTGAGACATGTGAGAAGTGCTTCCTCACAGGAGAGGACAGGCACGAAGCCAGCTGCCATGCACATGCATAAATCTGTCGGTGACGGGGAATCTGGCACCAAATTCATGGCGCTTAGGAGAAAAATATACTGAGAGATTGTAGTTTCAGTACAGAAGGAGCTATTTGTTTCTTTGTTTTGTTTCTCATGAATAAGGTCTACAGTTTGATCCCTTAAGATGGACAGACCAGGGAAAAAAGAGAAAGCTGTGTAATCTTGAATAGCATTCATAGTATGGTAAAGCCATTTCCTTTTGGAGGGCAGATTGTAATCTCTTGAATAGCAGAAAATTTTAGTTTCTGAATATGAGCATCAATGAATTTTCAGTGGATGAAAGCACACCATTCTATAGATCCAGCTCTCTGTCTTTTAAGCATTCTTAGTAGCTCTGTACTTCACTGGTGTCAGTGGCTATTTTTAATTGGTTAAGAGAAGATTTTGCCAATTAAATAGAAAACTAATGTGTAGGTAAAGGATGGGAAAAGAACCGAGTAGAAGAAAGCTGTGGTCTACTGTGGGAAATCACTAACCCTCTGCTAGTCAAAATTAAAGATGGTCATATCCCAATTTAACCACATGCTTAAGGCCTTGCTTAACCTGACAGCTAGTGCAGTGTCTGCACTGTGGAAGCCCTCCCCACTTGAGTGTGAGGTGCACTCCAGTTGTTTTCTTTTGCCCAGTTGTATGCATGAATTTCAAATTGAGCGCTCAATACTTTCATGGAAATGTGTCTTCCGAGATTCTGAAATGTGCAGACAGCCCATGCAGCTCTAATGAAGAGAAAAGAAAATGTTGCTAAGACAATTATACTAAATGCAGCAAACACATAATGATCAGATAGGCTTTTCAAAGCTTTTAGGTGCAAATCAACCTCCTTAAAGAGGAAGCTTGCAAATTATTCAGTATTATACTTAGAAGAATGTGTTCCTAAGGCTGAAATTTATGACATTTTTCCCTGATTTTGTCCAATTTATCCAAGTTGGAAGATGATTGATGATTCATCCTTGGGTGTTTGTTCTTAGCAAAGCTTCTAACTTGAAGGCAATTTCAAAAGTGAGAATGAAAGAACCATGTTAGGAGTAAATCTGAAGGCTTTTCACTTAACCACAGCTCATTAAAGCTGGGGGAAAGTAAAAGTTCCTCCAACGTGGAACATTCTTCAGCATACAATGCAGCATGTAGAAGGTAAAGCAAATATGTCAATCTTTTCAAACTTCCATCAACATTTTTTTTCCATCACCATTTTTACGAAGCCTTCTAAAATCAAATGTACTTTAAAAATTTTCCAATATCAAAATTATGTATTCATGTCTTTTGATCACTTCAGTTAAATCAAACTGAAGAGAATTAAATCAAACATGAGAATACAGTGTTTTATGGATATTTGAAGAGGATGGATGCCCTGAACCTGCTGGGTAGAGGCACTGTATAAGTATCAATTCCAGGATATAAGCTGATGGTGTCTTTTATTTATTCATTTATGTTTCATTACTGTATTTGGTACAGCGTTTCACTACATAGCTCAGACTTGTAGTAATCCTCCTGTTTTCAGCCTCCCCTGCACTGGGATTACAGGCATTAACCACCACACATGGACTTGGTCCCAGCTCAGTGCACCCCGGGGGCAGGGCTGGCATGGGCATGTAGTGCTGGCAATCGAACCCTGGTCACTGCACTTGCCAAAGCAGGCGCTTAGTCCACTGAACTATCCTGCTGGTCCTGATGGTGTCTTTTAGACTTTTCAGGTCTTCAGTGATTTTTAAATATGGGTGCTCTCTCTATTGTTGAGAGAGGTGTGGGTTTCTAAATATAATTCTAAATTTGATTAGGTAACTTTTTCATTCTTTCAATTTATATTATCTTGCTGGATTGACAATTTCATTATTGAGTACTCCTTGTCTTCTGTCATATTTAACTTTATTGTAAATTGGATGCAGTTATTCATGTTTTCAATTAATTTTGCCAATCCCTTTCTCTGCATAGGTTTCATTACATGATTGGCCTTTAATGCCACAAAGAGTCAAAGTATCCATTTATTGAGCAAAAAAAATATAAGTGATAATCAACAGGGATATGGACTTTGTGGCCATAGAGGTTGGGGGGATGGATAGCGATGAAGGTGGAAGTAGAGATCATGGTATTATCCATGTATGCACCAAATTGCAGCAAGTTATTTTGTGTTGAAAACATATATTAATACAAAATAAAGGAATGCAGTATTTTAGTATACAACAATAAAAACTTAAGGGTCTTCTGGATTTGAATTTGTTCACTAGCTCTGTATTAGGAGTTAGATGAATCAGGGCAGCTTGCTTACGAACTGCCAGAACACAAAACAAAACCTTGAACCTCGACCTTATATCAATTCTCAGCTTTTATTTTACAGACTTTTTCAAGATTGAAATAAAATATTCACTGCTATATTTATGGCATATGTAGCTCAATAAATTATATAGAGTAGAACCAAAACAAAAGCTAGAGAATTAACTTAGAAGTATAAATTAAAACTCAATAACTGATAATTGATCATTTATAAAAGATAGTTGAGCTTTAATTATGCAGCAGAAAGAAGGAAAGTTACTTCTATTTCATCTAAATACAGAAACAAATGATAAAATATAAGCAAGGACTTCCATTTAATTGACTGGATGTCAATTAGTTACTTTTCTCTCATTGCTGGGACAAAATAGCCAACACCTAAAGTTAAAGTGGAACAGTAGGTTTAGCTCAGTTTGTGGAGGTTTCTGTCCATAATCAGCTGACTACAAGGCAGGGTGGCACATAGCAGAAAGGTCACAGCTCATGGTGGCAGGGTACACCAAAAACAAGAGAAGAAAGAGAGACAAACCTCTTCCTGCTCCTTCTATGGTGTGCAGGCTCCCTTCCTAGGGAAGGTGTAGCACTCAAACCCGTCATCCCAACACTGGCCCATGAATCAGTAACACACTCTAGATACAGCCTCCTCTGGAAAGCCTATCCCCCATAACTGCATGGGACTTTCGGGGATATCTAGACACAGACCATCACAATGTGATTTTTAACTGCTTATAAGAAAGACAGAGATCCTCCTTGTAGTCAGAGAAACTACATGAAGTGATTCTTAACTTAATATATTATTACCATGTAGATCTCTGGATTTTTCCCACTGGAAATTTTACGGTAATTGATCTGGTGCAGACAGCCTGTACTTCGAGGTTTTTGAAATATTCACAGATGACTCAAACACGCTGACCTGATTCAGCGTCACTTGCCTAGGTTGTGGCTTTTCTGACTTCAGTGAGCATGTATGTCGTTTGGAGCTCTTTTAAAATTTGACTCAGTAAGAAAAAATGATAAAACTTCTGTTTCTGCTTACCTCTGCTCTATTGCCAATGCAACTGGTCACAATTTCCAGACCAGAAATTCAGTTGATCTAGCCAGCTGATTTCCACTAATTGTTAAAAGTAGGTCCTGGGCTGGGGGTCAGTAGAATAAGCGATTCCTTGGCAAGCTCAAGGACCTGAGTTTAATCCCTGGTTCCAATAAATGAATAAATAAACAAACAAACAAACAAATAAATAAATGTAGGTCCAAAATTTGAATTTTTTTTTAAAGTTAAGGTTAAAAGTGTAACCTGCCCAGTCCTAGCCCAGGTTTGGTGAGTGTGTGGGAGAGCTTCTGGCTACCCTGTGCAGGCTGGACCAACTACGGGTCCCAGCCCAGGCGCAGCATGGGTGAGACCATCTTTCAAACCCTTGGGATGCCCCCCACCACTCCGCAGCACCTCCCCACACTGCCCACCCAGTAGGAATTTCTGCCTCTTTCCAGGAACACCCAGAGCTAGTCCTAGCCCAGACCCAGTGAGTGTGTGGGAAAGCTGCCTCTCCCTCCTACTCCACCTTGTCCCCTCCTGGCTCAGCTCAGGCCTGGCTTACATGCCTGGGGTGTAAGCCTGCAGCTACAATCCCTGAAGAAAGCGTAGAGGATAGAACCACCCAGATAGTCCAGGAGCAGAATATCTTGCCACAGGGGCACAACAGGTTCACCCTCAAGGGCAGCAGCAGGAAGGAGATGAGCACAGCAGACAGAAACAAGTCAGACACACCTGGATAAGTCCAAACTTTGTAGATCTTTACTTGAACTTCAGTATATGCTAAGGTTATAACTACAACGAAGGTCTACAACAAAGGTCAGAAGACAGTGCTACACAAAATGACGAGAAGAAATAAAAAGCAACCCCAGAACCCAACCCCACCCGGAAAAAGTGTAGAGGACACTAACACAGAACAAATTGGGATTCACAGAGCTGAAAGCAATGAATCAATGGCTTCTGAAATAAAGAAACAGCTGCAGAAAGGTACAGAGGAACTCAGATTGGAAATTAAAAAAAGAAATTCCTGAATTAATAGCATCTGTAGTAAAGAATCAAATGCAGAAACATATGGAGGAAACCCAGTGCCCACCCAGAACAAGTGCGGAGGACACGAGCTCGGCTCAAATGCATGAATTAATAGCGTCGATAGTAAATAAGCAACAGCAAAAAGATATAGAGGAAATCAGAGAGCGATTCTTTTCTGAAATAAAAGAATTCACAGAACTCATACCATCTGAAGTAAAGAAGCAACTACAGAAACATAGCGAGGAAACCAAATCTGAAAAAAACACTGCAGTAAAAGAATTTATAACTGCTTCTAAAGAAGACATTGATAAAAAAAAATAGAGGAGATTAGAAAAATGATGGATTTCTTGAATGAGAAATTCAGGAAAGAAATAGATCGCATGAAGCAGAGTCAAAGAGATATAGAGGAAATTAAAGCCTCAATCACAAGTTTGCAAAACCGTTTAATTGAATGTGAAGACAGAGTTTCAGATCTAGAAGATGCAGATGAAGCTAGTGAAAAGGTAAGAAAGGATCTCTTAAAAACAACGAGGATGCAGGAAAGAATAATCCATCATCTTAAAGACGATGCAAAGATGAAAAATGTGAGAATAATAGGAATCAATGAGAAAGAAGGAGTGAATATAAATGACATTAAAAAAATATGGGCAGAAGTAATAGCAGAAAACTTCCCAAATAGGAAGAAACAATCTGACATTCAGGTAACTGAAGCATACAGAACACCAAGTAACCTTAACCCAATGAAAAACACATTGAGACATATATTAGTCAAGATCCCAGAAATTCAGCACAAGAATAATCTACTGAAAGCCACTAGAGAAAAGAAGCAGATCACATTCAAAGGAAAAACATCAGAATTATGCACAGGCAGGACCAACTACGGGTGCCAGCCCAGGCGCAGCATGGGTGAGACCATCTTCCAAACCCTTGGGATGCCCCCCACCACTCAGCAGCACAAAGTTAAACACTCATTCATGTTCAAAGTCCTACAGAAAATTAAAATAGATGGCCTCTACTTCAATCTGGTAAAAGCCATTTATGAAAACCGAATAGCTAACTAATTCTAAAAGGGGAAAACTGAAATTTTTTACTCTTAGATCTAGTACAAGACAAGGATGTCCTCTATCACCACTCCTATTCAATATAGTTCTGGAATCATTAGCTATAGCCATTAGACAAGAGAAAGAAATAAAAGGAATAAGAATAGGCAAAGAAGAAGTCAAATTATCTTTATTTGCAGATGACATGATGCTTTACTTGGAAGACCCAAGAATCCACCAAGAAGCTACTAGAATTAATACAGAAATTCAGTAATATATCAGGTTATAAAGTCAATAGCCAAAAGTCAATAGCATTCCTCTACACAGACAACAAACTCACTGAGAAGGAAATTACAGAAACAATAACTTTTACAATAGCACCAAGGATAATGAAATACCTTGGAATTAATCTAACTAAAGAAGTCAAAGATCTTTTCAAGGAAAATTACCGTACTCTGAAAAAAGAGATCATAGAGGATTTCAGAAAATGGAAAGATATTCCATGCTCCTGGATAGGAAGAACCAACATTGTGAAGATGGCCATACTCCCAAAATTGCTGTACAGATTTAATGCAATCCCTATCAGACTACCACCGACATATCTCATAGACATAGAGAAATCATTCCTAAAATTTTTCTGGAACCTGAAAAGACCTAGAATAGCAAAGGTAATTCTAGGCAATAAAGACAAGGCAGAAGGCATTACAATTCCTGACTTGAAATTATACTACAAGGCCACTGTGATAAAATCAGCATGGTCCTGGCAACAAAATAGACCTGAGGATCAATGCAATAGATTAGATGATGGTGAAGCCCCTACAAACACACTAAGCCACTTTATCTTTGACAAGGGGGCCAAACATACTCACTGGAAGAAAGACAGCCTCTTTAACCAATAGTGCTGGAAAAACTGGCTCTTTACATGCCTAACACTTGAACTTGTCCCAGGTCTATCACCATGCACTAAACTAAAGTCAAAATGGATTAAAGATCTAAACATTAAAGCAGAGATACTAAACATCCTGGAAGAGAAAGTAGGAGGAACTCTTGAAGACATAGGGGTAGGCAAAGAGTTCATGGACAGATATCAAATCACACAGGAAACAGTTGAAAGAATTAACAACTGGGACCTGCTCTTACTGAGAAGTTTTTCACTTCAAAAGAAATTACCAAAAAAGTGAAAAGTAAACCCACAAATTTGGAAATATCATGACAAATAAGTACTCAGACAAAGGTCTGCTCTCTAGAATATATAAAGAACTAAAAAACACTAGGGCCTCAAAATTTAAGGACCCAATCCAGAAATGGGCATCCAAGATGAACACACACTTCTCTGAGGTAGAAATTAAAGAAGCAAATAATTATATGAAAAAATGCTCCACATCACTAGTCAATCATGAAATGCAAATTAAAACCACATTGAGATATCATCTCACTCCGGAAAGAATGGCTATCATAAAGAAATCACCCAACAACAAATGTTGGAGAGGCTGTGGGGAACAAGGAACCCTTCTCCACTGCTGGTGGGAATGTAGGCTGGTGCAACCATTATGGAAATCAGTTTGGAGACTCCTTAGAAAAGTCGGACAGGAAATCCCATTTTACCAGCTATTCCTCTACTGGAAATTTTCCCGGAGCATCTGAAAACATCACATAATAGTGATATATATGTGCCTATGTTTATAGCAGCACAATTTGTGATAGCCAAATCTTGGAAACAACCAAGATGCCCATCACCTGAGGAATGGTTGAAAAAGATCTGGTATTTCTACACAATGGAGTATTATTCAGCTATTAAGAATGATAAACTCCAAGCCTTCATATTGAAATGGATGCCACTTGAACTATACTCATAAGTGAAATAAACCAGACATAAGTGTGTAAATATTGTATAGTCTCCCTATTATAAGAACTCCAAAGAAGAAATTCAAATAGAAAGATATAGTAGAAGTAAAAGGAAAGCAGTATCTCAAGGACTAACTAATCAAGAGAGGGAAAGGAGAAGAGCTAGGAAACATAACAATGTCAAGCCATACATTTATGTGTAGAAGATGAGCAAGGCAATGATCCTGAGAATCTTCAGAAGATTTTTTAATCTAGTAGTTAATTGGAAAGATTCTCACCCTGACTAACTATATATACTGATACCTGTGAACTAAGCTACTGCACTGCAGATGGTAATTTGTAATAGTAGTTTCATGCTTGGAGAACCTTTTAATCTCGTCTTCTGAATATGATCTGTTTGTCATGACATTCCAATTGCTGCTATGATGTCTCTTGGGTAGGTGGTTGTTCAAGAAGAAAGGGGTGGTGAATGAAAGCAAGAGACAGGAACAGGAATAATGTGGGATTATCCTACTTCAAGGTTGTATATGGTGAGATTTTCAGTCTTACGTGCAAACATGAGAGGTATATAATTCTTTATGCCTATTTTTAAAATATATTCTAATTTTTAACTTTTTTACCATATTCTGTAGGGACTTAAAGTTCAATATATCAATAATTGATGAAAAATACCTGTTCCATATTATGCCTAATATGTTTGATATGCAGACAGATAGTGAGGTTAAGCTTAACAGCCTAAGTTGTTTGATAATAACAATAAGCTTGTCTTCTGCATGGTTAACAACCTAAGTTTGCAGACCAAAATTGGAGAAAAAAAGGGCTGCAAGGAAAGCCAACATTTTGGCCCTAGCCTTCTAAGGTCAATTAAGACTCAGGACATATGAGAACTTGTACTGTAACGTCATGTAACTTGGTAGTGTCCCAAATTTTCTGATCATGGAGATTATGGAACCAAAGAGGAAAGTGATTGATGATGTAAAGTGTGCCTAAGGAGAGTCACATGGAGAGAAATCATTCTCTCAGGCTTTCACAGAGAGCACATTGGCCAAGTAATGGCCATGACTCATCCACATGGCTGACACTGACAAAGGTTCTACATTCTGAGGCACAGGATCTCAGGATAAATCCAGAAGGGATTTCACTGACCTTATTAGCCCCAAAAGCTACAACTCTTATTGCATAGATCCTGCTTTACCTCGGTCTTAACCATCCAGAAGAAAAGTAGAAAAGCGAAATATAAGAAGGAAAGCCATGCTGTTATATAAAGCTGTGGGGGACTCAGGTCATCAATTTGTTACATTGCCAGTTAAGCAGAAGACCCAATAGTATTATGGGGTACTGGACTCTTTTGGAATATTTTCCTGAGTTTACACACCTGTGATATTCTAATTAGGGAACTTAACAAAAAAAAGGTTTCCATTGAATGTCCATTTTGTATCTGTGTATTCAAAGTGGTTGGGATAGATATGTAGTTACATTCTCTTAATGAAGAGAATGATTTGTTCTAATGGTGTTTGTAAATAGGATGTCAGGTCTGCATCTTGTACAGCAATTAACCACTAAGAAGAATGTATGCTGTGTGTTAATTATTGAAACTGTCCTACCAATTTGATTTGAAACTCTCTCATTCCTATTTGTTTATCAATATTATTGTGGAAAAAAATTGTAACCTTTAGCTTAAGGGTTAAAAATTACAAACAAAACTACAAACATCAAGTCAATTAAAAATTAAAACAAATGAGCCCAACTTGCCTAGCAAATACTTAATAGCATTTACTTTAATAAATGCAAAGCAATCATGATGTTCACACAATAGCTATAATGTGCAATTTTATAAGAAAACAGTAACCAGGCGAGGTGGCACCTGCCTGTAATTTCAGCACTCCATAGACTGAGGCAGACAGATTGTTGTGAGTTCGAGACCAGCCTGGGCTACAAAGTGAGCTCACGTTCAGCCCAAACAGTATAGTGAGACCCTGTCTCAAAAAAAAAAAAAAAAAAGATGAAAGACAAAAAACTTATAGGACAACAATAAACAATCAGGTAAAGGATAAAAGACAGAGTATACAATGTAAGCAAAAAGATAGAATGTAACATAAAACAGTTGAATGAAAGTTAACTTTGAACAATGTAGATTTATATATGAGTCAGAACTATTACTCTAAAGTTGTGATTGAGCACTCAAGCCCTGGATTGCAAGTAACTTGGTGTCTGAATTCTCTGTAAAATGAGCAACTATTTGTAAAATATTCTAACTTGAAGGTGAGTGATGACTGCAGTGTAAGTAGTAGGTTGCATGAAGCACCACACGATCACCTCTGCCCCTCCCCTCCAGCTTTGATATCCAGGTGCTTTGGATTTCAAGTGGAATGAATTATTCTCTCCAACCACTATTTCACTGTCCATGAAAACACATCAAGCCAAAGGTACCCTCCAGGAATAAGCACTTCTAGAGTTAATATTTTCCTTTTTAAAAACAAAATTATCTCTACTTATTTATCTTATGTATTTCTTATATACTAGATTAGCTAAGGTTAATCCAGATTTAGGATAAAGATAGCATAAAGTGCAGAAGACCATTTGTCTCCACTTTAATTCACCTTGGCCCTACTTCCTTGTGCTGATATGTACAGAGCAGGCTAGCAAAATGGAGAATTTTCCTCAGCTGGCTTTAAGCAGGCAAATGGCTCTAGTAGTGGTGGGATCTGTAGTGAGTGATGCCCTGCCTATGCTTATAGCCCTGCTAAGAAGCGTGAGCTATGCCAAGAGATGCTGAGCTGGTGGCTGGGACTGAGGCTTGATAGAGAGCCTGTGGTCTTTCAGGGCAGAAACATCAGAGCTAAAGCAACTGACCAAAAACACAATATTCTTCAAACATGTTCTGCAGGTTACTCCAACACTTTAAGGCTGCCTGTTCCTGGAATCTGGTCCTCGTTCTGCAGACCTCTATGCATACTGCAGAGGGCTACTGTGCCTCCTGCCTAGTGCTGCTAACAGCACTCACGTACTTCTCACCATTTTCTCGGTCACTCAACCTTGAGACACTCCCCTCATCATGAATTAATAAAATCCTGGTTCTGCCCTGGATCAAGGCCTTTGATGTGGTTAGCCTTTGCTCTGACTGGACTCAGGGTCCCTTAACTACACACAACTATGGATATGTCTTTATCTTTTATCCTTGCCCTGGGTTGCATGGGAAGTTGTAGACTGGAATTTAGTTACTAGAATTCCAATAATATTTCTCTGGGATTACAAATATGAACTTCTCTGGGCCATGATGAGGTCTGGATGAATCTGGCTTCATATAGCTCTGATTTTGTAGGAAATAGTAAGAGTTTTAAATACCCATTCATTTTTAAATCATTAAACATATATTATTTTGACAAAATATTATTTTTGACCATTTTGAAATTTTGCTATTTGTAATGTTTTAGAGTTAAAAGAGTTCCTTAAATAGTCTTAATATTATTCACTTTTCAGACAAGATTTGTAAATGTTCCTGTTACTCTGGGGCTTATTTATTTATTTATTTATTTAATACAAGGTCCACAGAGTTTAGAGGGTCTTACTATGTAGACATGACTCATATTGATCTTTCTATTTCCAGCCTCCCAAGAGCTAGGATTACAGGGGCAGGCCACTACACCCAATCTCAATCACTTTCTCAGTGAGCCCTCGGTGGGGGGACAGCACGGCACTCTAGGGACTGAGCTCGGTAGCTGAGCTCTCCCTAAGCAGACACTTTAGTCAGCTGAGCTATCTGGCTGGCCCTCCGGGGGTTGATTTATACACTTTTCATTGTGTCCTGTAATGCATAGGTATTTGAAATTTGAGATTGATAATATACTTGTTTTGTTTTTGCCTGTGATTTTGAAACCGTATTTAAGAATTAATTTTGAAATCCAATGTCTTAAAGATACCCTCTTCTCCTCTTACTTCTCCTCCTTCTCCTCCTCCTTCCTCTTCCTCCTCCTCCTCCTCCT
>NW_004524767.1:3181701-3182323 GCF_000260255.1 Octodon degus | reverse complement strand
TTCTTCTTCTTCTTCTTCTTCTTCTTCTTCTTCTTCTTCTTCTTCTTCTTCTTCTTCTTCTTCTTCTTCTTCTTCTCTTTCTCCTCCTCCTCCTTCTCCTCCTCCTCCTCCTCCTCCTCCTCCTCCTTCTTCTTCTAGTTTGACAACTTTAGTTTTTGATCCATTATGATTTTTAAATATCTGATATAAAATAGAGGTTTAGTTTCATTCACTCTCTTTTTTTAAGGGATAGCTTTTTGAACTGAACCCAGAGCCTTGATTTCAGGTTGCCTCATGCTTAGCTCACACTCTGTGACTGAGTTGCAACCCCACTTCCCGGTTTTATTATTCATTGTGAAAAAAATCAAACTTTCTTGACACTATGTTCAAAAAAGCTGACCTTTCCAGAATGATTGAGCTTGGAACTCTAGTTGGAGTCATCTGATTGTCTAGGCAAGAGTTTTATTTCTGATTTACTGTTTTATCCCACTAACTTATATGTTTAAATTTATTACAGAATCTCATCATTTTGTTTAGGGTAGTTTTATGAGAAGATTTTAAAGTAGACACTGTGAATCCTCCAACTTTGTTCTTCTTATCATTTGTTCATGTTTATTCAGGATCCTTTGAGAGTCCATAGGAA
>NW_004524767.1:3167524-3181601 GCF_000260255.1 Octodon degus | reverse complement strand
TTTTTTCTGTTTCTTCTGAAAGAATTACTGGGATTTTGTTAAGGATTACATTGAATCTGCAAGTGGCTGCCAAGGAGTAATTCTCTACCTCACTATCTCGGAAGGATTCCCTCTGTAAAGTAATATAAAAATAATAAACAGCATTTAAAATATCATTAATGTAAATCTTTTCTGTACTTTGTATTCTTAGTTTGATCCAGATCAGCATAGAACTAAATCTGTACGTTGCATTTTAGGGCCTCTCATTTTCTTTTTCTTTTTTTCAGCATCAAACTACCACATCCATTTAAAGACATTTCACTCTAGGACATTTTGATAAATATTTTGTTGTTATTTTGCTGTAGCACCAACTATATAGCTATTTTCTACAGTGACTCTTTATCTAAACTAAAGGAACATTTGAATATCTTAGTAATGGCCACTTTTAGTGAAATAAATCTTCATACAGAATGCATTCCTAAGAGAAATCTGCTATATAAAATGTTCACCAATAATTATTTTGGCAGATTAGTCTTAATCCTAAATATCAACATCACATTGAACATGTGCTTGTTTCTACTCTCAGGCTGCACACATGATTTTTATGTTCTTTTTGTTCTATTAATTTTTTTATGCTTGGAATGATAAACAAGTAAGAATCTGGTAGATGTGATTAGGATGACCAGCTTTTGTATGCAATCATACATGTTCCGGGTGATGGTAGGGCTGCAGGGTGAGAGGATTTCAAGTACTGCAAGGTGCAATCAAAACACACAGAAATTCTTTAGGTTAAAAGGCAATGATTACAGTAAAGACACAGTTCTATTAAATCTCCTCAGAAAAATTTTCCTAGCTTTAATCTACTTTATCTCATCATTCCTGACACTTTTTGAAACAGTTGTGAGTACAAAGTGTGATCAAAAATTCAGTGAATGCTGCCATCAAGTATCATGGGAAAGAAAGGTTCATAAGATACACTCTCATGGGTCTGAACCACCTGATTCATCATACCTGACCTCTTAGGACTTCTGACTCTTCTTCAAAGCCAAAACAATCATGGAGAGAAAATATCTCAAATGTGTTCAGACCACCAAGGCAGCCATGACGGCACAAATGATTCTCTTGAAAGAGGATTCTAGTGGCTCCTGCTCTCACAGTCATCGTGGCGCACTGAGCTTCATTGACAGTGCTGGGGTGAGTGACAGCTGGACAGAGGAGCTCCTAAGAAGCCGAGAGGCAAGATGTTATCCTATGCATTTGTCATGCAAACTTGGTGACAGGAGCACGAGAAGCACCCAGATGCTTCCATTAATGTCTGAGAGTTTTCTAAGAAGTGCTCAGAGAGGTAGAAGACCATGTCTGCTAAAGAAAAAGGAAATGTTGAAGACATGGCAAAAGCAGACAAGGTTCATTATGAAAAACAAATGAAAACTTATATTCCTCCTAAAGGAAAAACAAAAAAGAAGTTCTAGGATTTCAGTGGTGTCCAAAAGGCCTTCTTTGGCCTTTTTCTTGTTCTGTTCTGAGTATCACCCCAAAATTAAAGGAGAACATCCTGGCCTCTCCACTAGCAATGTTACCAAAAAACTTGGAGAAATGTGGAATAATACTGCAGCAGATAACAAGCAGTGATATGAGACGGCTGCTAAGCTGAAGGAGAAGTATGAAAAGGACATCGCTTCCTTCCAGGCTAAAGGAAAACCTGATGCAGCAAAAAAGGGAGTTGTCAAGGCTGAAAAAAGTCAAGGAAAAGAAGGAAAAGGAGGAGAAGGAAGAAGATGAGGTTGAAGAGGAGGAAGAAGATGAAGAGGATAAGGAGAATGAAGAAGAGGATGATGATGAATAAGTTGGTTCAAAAGCAAATTTGTTTTTTCTTTTCTGCAAAACATTTAACCCCCTGTACACAACTCACTGCTTTTGAAGAAAAATTTGAAATGTAAGCCTGTGTAAGATTTGTTTTTAAACTGTACAGTGTCTTTTTTTGTATAGCTAATACACTACCAAATGTGTCTTTAGATAGTCCTGTCTTGGTGGTATTTTCCATAGCCCCTAACCTTGCCTGGTACAGTATAAGGTTTGTTATTTGGCATGGAAATTTAAAGCAGGTTCTTGTTGGTACACAGCATAAATTAGTTATACATGGGGACAGTAGTTTTTCATCTTCAGTTGTCTCTGATGCAGCTTATACGAAATAATTGTTGTTCTATTAACTGAATACCACTCTGTAATTGTAAAAAAAAAAGTTGCAACTGTTTTGTTGACATTCTGAATGCTTCTAAGTAAATACAGTTTTTTAAAATTAGTATTGTCCTTTTCATAGGTCTGAAACTCTTTTTCTTGAAAGGAAGCTAGTTTTTTGCTTTTGCTCATTCCAAATCACATGAATTATTAGTGTTTATCTTTTCATAGAGTTAGTGGATGCCCAGGTTCTGTCTGCACACCCTGCATATTGTGATGGGGTAACAAAAGTCAAATTGACAACACTGTCATCCACAAAACTCAACAAAATCTCACTTATTGATAAAAAATTTTGCATAGCCCTTTGTAAAGAGTAATTAGTTCTGTTCATAGATAGCATGAAGTCATTAGAATCAAGCAACCTGAAAGTCTGTCCAGGAAGGACTAATAGAAAAAAATACGTTCTGATCTTTACATGAGGACCCTTAACTCCCATTACCATGTTATGGCAGTTATATTGTGCAGTTCCCACACTAAAAAAGGCCTGAGAATGTATCCCCAAAAGCATGAGCTTAAAATATAAGACTCCAATTTTTGGTTAGCATTCCCAGTGGAGGCAGAAAAAGTGCTGGCTTTATATGCCTTTACCTCTTTATCTAAATATGGACTGCTTGGGAAACCCGACTCTGGTAAAAGTTTTGAAGTTAGGCCACGAATCAGAAAAGGGTAGATTTTCTATATTGAAGTCTCCCATTTAGATGGAACACCCCCCCACACAAATTTCACATCTTAAGTAAGAATTACACAATTTATTTGATTTTTTCTTTGCAAAACTTATTAGAGTTATGTTTGTCTGCTTGGCAGTTTAAGGAAAAATTTGGCAATTTTGTGGGGTTTGAGATTATCACTGTTAACAGTGCCAGTGTTTTAAAATAGGACTCTTGTGATGCTACACGCTTTTGTGATGGAGTGCTGTTTTGTTATCCAATTTTAATTTGGACTCTTTCCATTTGCATTTGTTGATGTACTTTCAGGAGGAATACTGAATATATGAGTCCTGGATGATTCTAATACACTAATTGCAGATGATTTAAACATCAGATAGAAAAAGAAAAGAGGATTCTAGAACTGCTTTGGCAGGTCAGAGGAATGAAATAATGTGTATTTGAAGGCTGGGGATGTATATGCGAGGGATTAATGCAATGGTACTCTTACTGTGATTTTTTTTTAAGATTCAAACATTTACCATATTTGAAGATGACATTTCATAAAATATACAAGTATATCTAACTTGATAAGGTTTCTTAAATTAACTTGCTATTTACTACAGATCATCAGTAAGTATTTTTGTTTTTCTCTTGTGACATTTTTCATTGAAAAAACAGTGAAGAAAATAAGTAATTTTTCCCCTGACCTAAATATTTTTAAGTGCATATAATATACTATATAGCTTTCTCAAGAAAATTGAAATCTGTTTTCATGTTTGCATTAAAAATCCTAAACATGTATAATGAACATGTTAAGTCCACAGTTTTTCAAAATTATCTATGTGTATACATCTGCAAAATCATGAGTAGGAAAAGTACTCCATTATTGTATGTCTTTTTCCATGCATATTTTGGATATTTTTCTTTGTCATTCATTGTAAATAATTTGGTTGCCATCGACATTTGAGAAGATTTGTATACTTTTCCTAGGGCTCTATTAAACCCTTGAAATTATGGGCTTATGTTTTGCAACATAAATGGTAATTTTATACCACCTCTAATTTCTCCAAATATCCTTCCAGTTTTTTTTTTCTTGTTAATACTTAAAGTTTCTCCACACACTGAAATCTGTCCATTTATTTTTATCAGACAGTTTCTTTTAAGATGTTGTTTTTGTTTATTCAAACCCTCTTAGGTTTTTACTCTTGGCCCTAAAGTTCCATGTGCTTAATGCTATTGTGTGTATGTGTGTGTATATACAGGTGTACTTCAAGCTATGCGTTAGGAGCTGCACAAAATCAAGGCATGTGATATCTGCCCTGTCATTTCTCAACATGTTCAGTGTTTCATCCATGTTCTTGTAATTTTTGATAGTGTTATAGCATCTGCTTTAATTTTCTACAAATTCTGTCTTTTGATATTTCTGGGTTGTTGCAATTAATCAATTATTCATATTTTGGGAGCTATTTTGTTTCTCATTTGTAGATTTAGAAATTTTGATGAAGTGTGATCATCGAAATACAGTTAAACTAACTTTTACTTTTCAACAATTCTTTATAGCTTCCCCGATAGCCCAAGAGGTGGAGTTTTTCACTGTCATGAGTGAAATCCGGATATGTTCCCTAACTCTGTGAAAGTTTGGGACACTGATTCTACTAACAGCTACTTTCCTTGAGTGTGTACTCTAAGCAATGCAAGGGTCCTCTTGTGTCCATGAGACTTGCTCCACATTCTGTGAGCCTGAAATCGTGGCATGCACTGTTACCACATACCTATAATGAATCCGAATCCCTAAACTAGACAACATAGACAATTAATGACAAATAGTCATAAAAGAATACTGAAAGGAAAGTTGCATGTAAGCAGGAACTGCCGTTCTCAGCTGAGGGCCCAGTCAAAGCAGACACTGCGGAGGCCAGAGCTTGCACTTTGTGTTCTGTCCATTCCTCCCATCTCTCTCCTCTGCTGCCTGTTCTCCCTCTCATGTTCAAGCTCCAGCTTAGTGTGCTCAGCTTAGGGTGGTCACTAAACTCCTTCCAGGGCACCTTGTTGTGTGGCTGCCTAGAAGCTCTATTAGGAATAGGCTGGTAAAAGCACAGGGCATAGAGCTCACTTGCTTTCTTTCTGATTGTATTGTCTCTCATTATTTGATTTTCATTATCTTAAAGAAATCTTTTCGGGCCGGCAAGATAGCTCAGTGGTCTAAAGTGCCTGCTTAGACAAGCTTAGGCAAGTGTGCGGGGACCACTGTTTGATTCCCGGCACCACATGCCATGCCAGTTCCACCCTCAGGGTGGGCTGAGCTGGCCACAAAAAAAAAAAAAAGAAAAAAGAAAAAAGAAATCTTTTCATGTGTTTTGTTTACATTTTTTAAGTATTTCAGATGGAGAATGAAATCTAGTGCCTGTTGGCACTCATCTTTGCCCATGATGGGCAGCTCGCTCATTAGCCTTTTGCAGTTGTGTCTATTGCATCCACTGAATTTAGCCTACCAAATTTCTCATTGCTGTAGAAAAAGATGAACTCTTCAGGTCAGAAAACCATGGTAAAGTCAATAAATTCTGTTTGTATTCATGACATTAAAATAATGTATGTGGAAGTTAATTCAATCAAATGGAAAGTAATCAAGAAAATAATTTGAAATTTAGATAAATAAAGGACACAGGAAAGAGTAGAATATGTTCTTTTTCCTTCATCAAAATTATATATTCATGGGCCAGCCAGATACCTCAGTGGACTAAAGCACCTGCTTAGGCAGAGCGCAGTAGCTGAGGATAGACCCCCGACCTGCCGTGCCAGCCCCGCCCCTCCGGTGCACTCAGACAGTGACTGAGACTGGGTGTGATGGTGCGCACCTGTAATCCCAGCGCTTGGGAGGCTAAAAACAAGAGGATCACTAGGAGTCTGATCTGTGTAGTGAGACCCTGTAGACCCTGTACTAAATACACAAAAAAGAAAATATACATTTCTATACGCAACTCATCTTTTATTGTACAGTCTTACAGGAAAAATTGCCAAATATTGTCAGGTTTGATAAACAATTTTATTTCTAATTTAATCTTATTTCACAAGAAAGCTAAATATGTTGCACAAACATGATTTTCTGAGAATTAATAGTATGTATTTAGTCTGCTCTTTAAGGCTGAGGTGATATAATCCTTACAAAGATTCCTGAAGAACAATGTATTGACTTATTGAACCTAAGAAATGCATGGATTTTAGCTTTTTAGGGTTAAAATGAATAACAGTTACATGACATGGACAGTGTTTTCTTTTATAAACTGTATTATAATTATTATTTACAGAACTATTATATTTCAGGGACTTTAGTCTTATGTGCATTACATTGCTGAACATTTGTTTTTATTTTTAGAGAAAAGAGAGCTATACAAATTTATAAAGTAAAAGATATAATCCCTGTACACATACACACACACAAACCAAGTATCCTTATCAAATGTCCCTATAGGTTCAAGAGACAGGGTTCTTGACTTTAAATAATATATCACTGTTTCCACTTGCAAACAGTTAAATATTATACACGCCAAATAAGCCTGCTTCCATTATTTTTTAAATAAAATACCTTTTCATTCTGAATGTCCTGTGAACAACCTAACACTTAGCTTCTAGCCAGCAGAGCTGCTGTTGTGAGCTGAAAGCCCTTTGAACTGACAGTCTTTAGGTCACTCAGGTTCTCAGTACTGAAACCAGCGGTAATACCCATGCTTAACTACAGGAGAACAAAGGGCAAATTATAAGAAGCTTTCCTTTGTATCCTAATTGAGAAGTAGATGAAACAATCCTGAAGTGACAAGAGATTTAAGGCATGCTTATGCTCTTGGCTCCTGGAAGGCAACTCTGCTAGGGGGTGTTGTATTTATGCAACATGGGATTACATAGAAATAATTTTTTAAAGGTAATTATAAACTAGGAATGGAAATCTTATTTTTATCAACAAGTTCCTCATGAATGGAATACCTTATTTAAGTTCAAGTTCTAAGTAGTGATGTTTATGTGGAAATCTTGAATTTCTCATGACTTTGTATCCATGAAATGCATATTAGTTTCATTTTTTAAAGCTTTCATATAACATGTCTTCAACTTAGTGCTGCATGATACGTTATGAATTGTCATGAATAGTAACCAATTTTGGATTGTTGAAATATATCTTACATAGCACAACTTGTAACTTTCACAGGAAAGCAATTCTATGTGCAGCATTTATCCATATATGTTTAATCATGTTATCATACTGTGCTTTTGAACTTCAAAAAGGCAGGCTATCACTGTGTTGTATATGTTGCCGTGTATACTTGCATGTTGCCAATGCAAAATCCATCCTGTAAGAGGAAATTCAGCCCCTGAGGACTGTCACAGGAAGCAGAGATGTGCTCCTGAGCTGTGACCATCGCTCAAATGAAACTGTACTCAAGTAGTATGTGGTAACCACATGATAGGATCTCATTTACTGAAATTGAGTTGGGAACACAACGTACATTTCATGTAAGGAAGGGCCTCAGTTTGGCCACAGAGAGATGGATAAAAGGAGACTCAGTTTTTTTAATTTTTTTTTATTTATTTGAGAGAGAGAGAGAGAGAGAGAGAGAGAGAGAGAGTGTGTGTGTGGGTGGCCAGCTCAGCCCACCAGGGGGCGGGGCCGGCTGGCATGTGGTGCTGGGGGATTGAACCGCGGTCCCTGATGCCTTGCCAAGCTTGTTCCAAGTAGGTGCTTTAGACCACTGAGCCATCTCTCCAGCCCAGGAGACTCATTTTGCTTGCTGATACATTACTTACATTGGCCTCATTTTCTTACCAAGATATTTAATGAGAAAAAAAATTTGGGGGGGCAGAAAAATCCTACAAATGACTTGTTATTTGCATGTATGCATTTATCTAATTTACATACACATTATGCCAAAATATTTTGCATGTGATAAGCTGCACAAAACAGCTGAAATTCAAGTTCAGTATAATATGCACAAAAAATTCAGGGAAGTAAGAAATTCTTTGAAACTGCTAAGATCTTACCAAGTCTCCTCCCACTTCAGTGGTGCAGGATATGGGCTCATTTTGACCACTTCAGCTTTCTCTTTGGCTGTATCAGCTGAATGATTTAGATGAGTCTTGTGCCCTCTGTATGCCAAATCTATTTTGGTCTCACTGTTATTTAACATTGGCATCCTGCAGAAAAAGTATTTGAAGTCTCAAAGCTTCTTCTATTTATATATAAAGGGAGTTGTTTGGTTTCTCTCTTATACAAACACGGAGTTGGCTTTATCATTTCCTTCTTCCTAAATTAGTGTGACATAAATGCAGTTATTAAAAAGAGGTATAGGCAAGCGAACCAGAAATAAAATAAATACAAATTGTTTGGTATTATAGCACGTATAATAGTTCTCAATGCATGCTGCATTTATCACAAAGCTCAGTGCTTTACTTTATGTATTGGTTCTTATTTAGAATTCATGGTTGTGGCTCTATTTCCAGGAGTTTTATTGCAAAAGGATGAAATATTATTTGATTTCATCCTTTTGACATTAGGTTTTGACACCTTGTGCAAGCAAAGCCCATGCATTCTTTGTTACTTTGGTTGAATCACTGACATTGCCTTCCACTGAATCCTTCTTAGGCTTTTGTAGAATCTCCATTTTATTCAGGCTGTTAATTTTGTGATTATATTTGATACTCATTCTAGAAGCTATAATCAGTCATTCCTGATACAAAATATGTATCCCTTTTCTTCCTTTACAATTCAACACTGATTATAAATGAATTGTTAGCACTCTTCAAAACACAGCTTACTCCTCAGGTAGAATGCAAAAGTCCTGATAGTACTTCAACCCTCATATTTATCTTTATCTGGTATTATTTCTGGCACACTGTATATGACCAAAGAATGTTTTACAAATGAACACACTAATAAAAGAATAATAGATCACCAAAATATATATCTGGAGTATTTTAAATTTTACTTGTCTTTTCATACCCCAATGTGAAAACTTTTTTAGACCTGCTAGGATGCATCATCTTGGCTTTATCTGCCCTTGTGGCTTTGTCTCGGGTACCACCCATCTCTGCACTAGAGCTCTGTGCAGACACGGTGCACACAGTGCTACAGCCTTCCTCACTGAAGCTGACCCACAAGGCGGATGCCCACGTGTACCTTTGCATGTGGGGCACAGTCCTTGAAGCACCGGGGAGTAAAGCCAAACAAGCTGATTTTCAATCAGAGTGATAAGTGATAAATGGCTTAATCATTTCATTCTTCCTAAATTAGTGTGACATAAATGCAGTTATCAAAAAGGGATCAAAATAATGTTTTTAGAAATGCTAATCTTTATGTAAAAACAAAAGAGATCGATCTATAAACTCTTCCCATTTTCTACATTCCTTGTTACTGTTGTTCTAACCCTGGCACACTCCGAGGACACCTGGGTGGGAGAAAGCATGGATCTAGTCCAACAAAACATTGTTAATGGTCTGGGGGGTCACCCTTTATCACATTCAATTTATGCCAAAATATAGAACTGGAGAATAAAATCATACCTGCTACTTTGGGGCTGAAGTATACATATAACTTGAACCCAAATAAATATGGGAGATGGAACAATTTTACATCTGAATACTTGCAGAGTTCCCTTTTTCAGTTTTGTCAGTTCTTAAATATTGATATTTATAAATAATAAGACTAAAAGATCTATGAGAATTTCATCATTAAATGATCTATGAGAATTTCATCCAATGTGGTTATAACTGGCTGAAGAATGAGAAAATTATTGTCCATAAAGTTTCTGCAACATTTTGTGTGGGAGATTTCTAGCCTTTTAAATGTAATCTGTGGTCCATTATATCCATATATCACAAACTATCAGCTCACAGGGAATCCCGCGCTTGGCCTAAATCAAGAGTCTTGGTAAGTCAAGTTAAGCTCTTGATATATCCATGAGCTCATGCTAAGTAGGGAACTTGGGCCTAGTAGTGGAAGCAGGAAACAGACATAATTTTCTGAGATTCTTCCATGCTTTTTCAATAATAATGGAACAATTGCAAGTGTGCACAAATATTTTACTTCTTTGAAACAGACTGAAGACCATGAATGATGATGTGCTAGATCACTAGCACGTGTAAGTGGGAAATGGGAAGAAAGAAACCCTGGGGCCAGAAGGCAGGTCGGGAATGGAACCAGAGTCCCTGCATCTGCTTAAGCAGGTGCTTCAGTCCGCCGAGCTATCTGGCCGGTCCGCCCACAGTTTAAATGAGCCCCTAGAACTCACAGAGTTCACAAACACGGTAGTACTCATCTCTCAGCTCAGTCCCGTGAAAAACTGCAGATTGAAGACAGCAGAGGAGAGAAGAGGATTGAGGAAGCGGATTCAGGTGCCTAGATCTTTTCTCCCCTCAGACATTTAATGCTCCAGGTAATGATCTGTCCTCAGCTGCAGGGCACTACCAAGCAGGGACTCTCACCAGAGACCCAAAGTCCTGGGCTTTCACTGCAGTTGCTCCTCCGGACCTCGAGCTTCCCCGCAGCTGGGCTCAATCAGACCCAGATGCCTCAGATGGGTACAGCGGGACTCGGGACCGCAACACCCTGAGCCGCACCGCGGGTGCAGCCCTGAGCCCTGGCACTGGGAGACACTTTTACAAAGCAGCAAGAGATTTCAGGGGATTAAAGATTATCTCCTAGGAGCCACTCATCAGTTTATTTGAAATTTGTAGGATTGGAACAGGAAAACTTGCTGAGTTAACCCTTTATCAAAAGTATATGTATTTTACTCTTTTCTACATGCTTAATTCTTAGATACAGACCACTTTTCAATTCTCTTCTAATTCTACAATAAATATTAGACACAGCATGGCCTCCTCGCAGAAGAATGGCAGGATCTGTGGAATAATTTAACTGGTGTAATTAACTATGTTTTTATTCTTTTCTTTTTCTGTGGAACCGGGGATTGAACTCATATGTTTTTATTCATATGGCTGGAAAAACAAGAAAAACAAAAATGTTTGACTTCACAAAGATTAAAAATATAAATAAATGAGTTTTTATAAATTGACTCATACTTGTAAAACTTCTGTATATTTGTGCCCACCCACTATAACTCAATAGTAAACTTTTTGTGTGACTAATAGCCTTTAAATTGTCTTGTTGTTTCAAAAATATGTGCTTAGAAAAAGTTTTTCACATTTTTTTTTTATTTCTAAATACTGAGGCATTATGAGTGATACTACTTTCATTATTGCAGAAAATACCAAAACTGGGGCCACAGATACAGCTCAGTGACACAATGCCTGCCTGGCAAGTGCAAGGTCCTGAATTTGATTCCCAGCACCAAACAAACAAAACCTAAAACTAAAATACAAAAATTATAAAATATATCATTTTCAGCTCTTCTAGATCAACCCTTGTGGCATTGAGTGTGTTCACATCTCGTGTTGGTTTTACCAGTAATCACAAAGAGAACTTTTCCTTCCTTCCAAACTCAAATCTGGATCATCATGTAGTAATTCCCCTTTTTCTGTTTTTCTCAACTCACCATGCCAGCTGTCCTACCTTCTGCCTTTAGAAACTTGTTGACTACAGGCATCTCATGTAAATGGGATCACACACCATTTGTTCTTTTGTGTCCACCTTATTTCTCTGAGCATTGTTTTCAAGGTTCATTGTTGTTCATTGTTATATCAGACTTTCTGTTTTGCTCAAGGCTAAATATTATGACACTACACTTTGGTTATTGAAATTAATGTTTCTATAAGATTGGAGTAAAATACCTTTGGATATACAGTTTTTCAAGCATAACTTATTTTCTCCAGATTAGAAAATACTGGAAGAGAGACACAGCAAATACTTGCTGCTTCATGTGCAAGAGCTGGTAGCACTGTCATTTTAGTGCACCCTGACAGGCCAAAACCAAAGGGTCTGCAGGGGCTGTGCTGATCAGTGAAATAATCCAGTGTTCCCAGGCGAGGTTGTGTGAGGGAGCCACGGCCCAAGCAGCCCTCCTGTTCCCAGGTAGACAGACATGAGATGGTCCAGAGCTACTGAATGGCTAAGAAAAAGCACACATTGGCCTGGAACTCTGATGGAGAAAAGAGGACCAACTGAGAAAAGGAAGTGCCAAAGCTTTTGTAGGTAAGGAGGGCAGATGGGAACACTAAAGGATAGTTGAGCTGTAGGAAAAAGAAGGAATGCCAGTTTCCACTTCCATCAACAGCCAGAAGCGCTCCTTCCCCTACAGCCTCACAGCATGTGCTGTCGGCTGACTTCTTGACGGAAGTCATTCTTTCTGGGTGAGATGGGATCTCAGTGTTGTTTTAATTTGCATTTCTCAAATGACCAAGGATGCAGAACATTTTTTCATATATTTACTTGCCATTTGTATTTTTCATATAAGAAGTGTTTATTCATCTCCGATGTCATTCTTGGAGTGGGTCTTTGAATTTTGGGAGCCTGATTTTCAAAACTTCTTTATATGTTTTAGATAGAAGTCCTTAGTCTGAGGAATGGATGGCTAAGTGTTTTTCCAATTCATGTTTTTTAAAAATCTATTGGTGATTTATTTTGCTTTTTGTAAACTTAAAATTTTATTTATTTGTTTATTTATTTATTTGGCACGGGTTCTTGCTACGCAGTTCAGACTCTTGATTATCTTCCTGTCTTAGCCTCCCCAGCACTGGGATTACAAGCATGCACCACCATGCCCTGTTTTGGGCCTGCTTAGTGTCCCCGGGGTTCCTGGGCTGGCTCGGCATGTGGTACTGGGAATCAAACTTGGGTCCTTACACTTGCCAGGCAGGCACTTAGACAACTGAGCTGTCTCCCCAGCCCAAATATGTGAATAAGAAAAATAAAATAATGAATATTGGTGAGAAATGTTAAAAATACTAAAGCAGGTGTAGTGTACCAATCCTGTCACGTTGCCATCAGAGCTTGGTCAATTCCCAACTGTCTGTGTGAGGGGACAGTGAGAGATGAAACATGAGACAGACACAATCTAGTCATGCATAAAATGCTATCTGGGAGGCCAATCCCTCAAGATGTACAAGGATCGAGACTTTCCTGCTGCTGCTATTTTATTAGCCAGTGCACTGGAGGGCCTAGGGAGGGTGGTGAGTGATTCCAGGGGCTGTGGCCGAGCAAGTAAGATAAAGCAGTTTTACAAAGGTGAGCAAGGAGGAAGCCGTAATTTTCCCGAGTGTCCTGTTGTCTTCCCCAGATCACTTGTCCTATGAGCACCACAGTGGTCATTAGCCCTGGGGCTTCCGCATGTGACCAGAAAAGATCGGGGAGTTTCCACTTTCCACTCTGGCTCACAGGGCAGGACAAGGATGACCCTGGACATCTCCTAGCCTCAGTTTACAATCTGTGACCTCTACGTTAATCAGTGTCAAAAATAGGAGAGAGAAAAATATCAATGAAATAAAAAAAGATGATTCAGGGACATGTGTTTCTATCTTTAAGTTTCACTGCAGCATAGCACAATAAATATAATAAATAAAGAATAATATAATAATAAATGATGCAATGATATAAATAACATAATAAAATCTGAGCAATCTATTGATTAAATACAACTGCTTTCAAAAAAGCAATAAGAATCTGAAAAATATAGATTGTTAACAAGTTAATATAGATGAAAAAAAATTCTCTACAACTTAAAGGATAAATAATTTACAACTATAACAAGTTTTCCAGTATGCTTTGTCATAAGGAAAAAAAATACTGTAAATATACATATATATTTATGCATAGACATATATAGTCATAGTCTCATTAGCTATGCAAATGCATAGCAACCATCTGCAGCATATTATATTATGTCCTCATTCTCACTTGCTATACAGACCACCTAAAAGACTTGCACCATTAACTGAGCAGCGTATGCAGGTATGTGGAAGGCAGTAGAAGTAGATCTTCTGGGATGAAAGCTCAGAAAGTAACCTTCTAAACTCAGAAAGGTAGAAGGGCCTGACAAATAGCTCAGTGGATTAAAGCCCCTGCAAGCAGGCCCAGGGACCAGGGATTTATTTGATCCCCAGGCCTGTTGTGCGGGACCCACCCCTGTGGCGCCCTGAGAGGGCAATTCAGACTGGGCGTGGTGGCGCACGCCTGTAATCCCAGCTCTTGGGAGGCTATAAACAGGAGAATCACTACTAGTCCGATCTAGTAGTGAGACCCTGAACACCCTGTGAACTCTTCCCTAAAATACAAA
>NW_004524767.1:3162661-3167424 GCF_000260255.1 Octodon degus | reverse complement strand
AAGAAAGAAAGAAAGAAAGAAAGAAATTGATAAACTCAGAAAGGTAATGGGCAATGTGAGGGCTTTTACAGAGTTATCTACAGGCACCTAAAGAGAATAGATAGAATAGAGGGAGTTTAAATACAAGACAGTGTGATCATAATTCCCTTGGAGCATGTAGGACAATGTGTTAACTCTGGCCGCAGTTAGTAGTTCGAGAGAAAACAACAAGAACAGCAATAATCGCTCATGAATGGACATGTGAGTGCAGCACACCAAATGGTGAAAAGCAGACAACATGAGAACGTGACCTGCAGAGGTGGAAATTCTGGAGCTCAAGCCTGTGGTGTGACTTGCTGCTGTCTGATGGAATTTCATTCCTAAACGTTATTCACAACCAAAGCAAAAGGATGATATTGGTGTGATCAATATGTAGAAAAATGAATTCAGAGCTAGAATTAAAGAACAAGAACAGATCAATTTAATAGTTTTTGAATAATAAGATTGGATATTAGGCTGCTCGGACAGGTGTAGAGGCTGGCCAGCTATGACATCCCTGACCGAGGGGAGAGCTGAGATAGAGATTGAGACTGGGTGTGGTGGCGCACTCCTATAATCCCCACCCTTGGGAGGCTGAGCACAGGCAGATCACTATGAGTCTGATCTATGTTGTGAGACCCTGTAGACCTGGTACAAATATACAAAGAAAAAAAAAGATTGGATATTAGGAATCTTGAAAACAGAAAATATTGCATATATTTAAGACTCAAAGAATTATTTGACATTTTGATATATTTGTTTTGATAAAATTAACACTTTAATTGTTAACACTCCATCATATTCTTTTGACTTACAAAATCTGAAAGGAGATTTTTCTTTGTTCTAGTGAGTTTGCCCATGAATCTAGCCCCAGTTTTGTTGATTACTGTTTAAATATGTCTTGTAATACTAAATATAGTCAGGGATCATAGTTGTTCTGGGTTTTATAGAAACTGAAACTTGTAGTTTAATTTAAATGGTTCACACATTTCTCTATATATTGGTAGTTTTAAAATATTTATTTTAAAATATTTTTATTTCAATAATTAAAATGAAGTAACTTTGCCTCATTTACTATTAATTCAAAACTTCATATTATGTGGGTAATCCCTTCTTCAATTTTTAGAACAAAGATGGATGTGCTTCAGAAGAAAGGTATTGAATTTCACAAGACATTTCTTAATGTAGTCACCTTTTATGTTGTAATGAACTTTATTTACGGGGTCCTACACATTTAAATAGTATTATTTGTTTTTCAAAACTCTATAAATCTTTTATACAAGCTGATTCTGATATAATCCTGCTTCCTAGGTAAGATTTGAAAGAATATAAAGAGTAAGGGAAAATAGTAGGAGTGCATTTCATTATTTTTTCATTTCTCAAAATTTGGTACCATGTAATCATAGATCTATTTATAATGCTTGCCATACAAACCAGTATTAACCCAAACCCTTGCTACCACAAGACTTTTTTTTTTAGTATTCTTTCATAAATATACAATTGAAGCCAGAAATATTATTCTCAGATAAACTTTTAAAAATTAACAAAAATATTAGAAGTAGAAATATTCTTGGCCTTTCTACGGAGTGATTAAGATTTCTCTCTTTGATTATTTTGACAGGAAAAGAGAGTGATGCATTATTTTTTCATTGTCATAGTCTTCAGACTAATCACTACTTCTTTATTGTTCAATTGGAAATAGAAAATCTATTTTACATGTTTACTAAACTTTACATTTAAGCAAAGTATATAATTTTTACAAATAAAATGTCATAGTTATAAATAAACTTTTATTTCTAAGAGTAAATTTACCAATGCAACAAAATCTGCATTTTTGTTATAAGGATCTTTAAGAAGGTGCATTTGTGATATGAAAGTTTCCTACTATCAGCAATTCTGGAAGAAAACAATGAAGAATCTGACTAGGAGTCAGCAGGTTTTGGTTGCCATGATACAAATTTTGTAGTTAGCAAAGTCATTTTTAGGACTAATTTAATTCTGCAGATTTCCCCAAAATAAATCTTTGTGACAAGGACCTGATATAGCAAGGTCATGATCTAGGAAGCTTGGTAGAATGGAACGTATGACCACTGAGACACACCTTCGGCAGATTAAACTGGAAGTGGGAACTTCCTACCCTTGAGAAACTGGGGTGTCTGCTGTTATCCCTGTTTTTATTCTCTTAGTTTACAAGTTGGTCAATTCAAGTTTAATGGGTAAGTTGAGAACGAAAATACATTTTTGTCCTCCATCCCTTAGTATTTCTAATTAGTTTAAACTTTTCTCAGCATTTTTTAAATCTCATACCATCTGAGCAGGCCAGTCTTTAAAAGTTTCGTGATTTTAAAATATATTATATTTTTAAATAAGTTTGGGAGGGAATTGCAGTCACCATTGGCTTAACATCTTGCACAGACTGTAGTGTAAAAATTTTGGAACTCAGAGTGATTCAATGTGAGAACATTTGGATCCCATATTGGCAAATAGTTGCATTAGTGTAGTTTTACCAAAGAACATGAATATTAAGAATCTCAAACAATAAGGTTCAGCCAAAGACACAAATTTCTGGGAGCTGCTGAGTACATAATTAAGGTGCTACCTATTCCAAAATAAATCGCAGCACCTGTGTGTATCAAAGGCTGAGAAATCAGCCCTTGTTAGCATTCTCAGTGGTAAAGAAGGCCTTTCTGTATTTCTTTATAAACACATATTGTGCAATCTCCAGTCACTGGACTGCTTCCTAAAAGATGTGTGCTGGAGATTCAGCTCTCTGTCTGTATTTTTGAATTAGTCCCAGTGTGGCACAAAGCAATCCTTGCAATCTGGGAATAAGAAGCAAATAAATGTAGGTAGGATAGACACTACTGGAGCAAAGAATATGCATTTCTGTCTCTAATGATGAGCAAAAGCAACATCAAGATTTTAACAGCACTTGTGTATTATACTTACCTTTCCTCCCAGATCCATTGGGTGGTGTGGGCGAGCAGGTACCTTCAACTGCAGAGATTTTCCACTCCTCACAGCTGTCAGCAAAGCCAACACTAATGTGTCCCGAAAGAGTGATTAATAGGTTTTGACAGTAGCATTGCATTGCATATTTAATCAGATTATACATCTGTTAGAAATGGCTTTTTGCTAACATCTGCAGTCAAACATCCACCATCGGCATTCAGATCACTGCCTTAGTGGAAGCATGTAACTGCTATGTATGTCGCTGTTACTGTTGACAAGTTAAAACCAGGTGCCAGAAAGAGATGAGTCATGACATTTCCTTAATTCATTTCATGATTTTTTCTAAATAATCTCTGTGCATAAATGTATGTCCATTAATAAGGAAAAAATTACTTATTACTGTATGGTACAAACTCAAGATCTAGGCAGAGGGTAGGAGCCTTCCTAAATTGGTCACACCTTGGTTGTGATTGGTTGGTGCTGGCTTCAGAAATCAGATATTATGAGACAGATTTTTAGATTATAAATTTTAGCAAGACAATTCATGTTTTCATATGCCTGCGTATTAAATAGAACACTGAAAAAAATAAGTGAATTCAACTGCCAAAGTAAGGTAAAGAATTTAGTTTTATTTATTTGTATTTTTTCATGTCCCACATGGAATTAGACAATCTTCCCTTCACACAAGAAGTCATTTCCACCCCCCTTTTTCCATCTTTATCCTAATAGAAAATTTAACATGAACAAATGCCTTTCTCAGTCCTCCATAGCTTTGCTTCCAGCATTCCACCAAGAAGCAAGGCACATCCTCTCTCTGTACCTGATTATCTGCACAGGAGAAACCTGCAACCACTTTGAGCTTTGCCAGCATTACTGATGACATCTAGCTACGACCTGAAGAACCACGCGGTAGTCTTTCTCCTGCTTGATCTCACTCTGTTATCTGCAAAACTCTTACTCAGTTTTCAAGACTCTCTTCATTTAGAGAATCTGTATTTGGAGAAGTCTTTAAAGGACTTTTACATACTTGAAGCCAGTCTAAAGTTTGTAAAGAGGGTTATAATTAAGGGATTGTTTTGTAGTGAAAAAAATATGTATATACAAGATAGTTAGGATAGATATACAGCTACTTTCTCTTAGTTCAATGAGAAAGGTTTGTACTCATAGTGTTTAGACAAGATATCATGTCTGCATCTTGTCCTCTGAATAACTACTATGAAGACAACAATATGCAATATATTAATTAATGTCAACTGTAATGCGAACCTGTTTTGAATTGCTAACCTGTTTCATTGCTATTTTATCTTTTTTCACATTAAAATGAATAAATGATTAAAAAATATAAAAATTAAAAAGATAAAAAAAGACTCTGTTCATATTTTGCTCTCATCTACAAGTGTCTTGTTTTCTGAGTTTCTGGATGTTTCTCTTGAGTTACAGATCCTCCTTTCACTGTGATGTAGCTTATTTCAGGTACTTCCATGATAAGTTTCTACAATGAATAAACTATTATATAATTTCAGTGCAGTTTCATACGGCATAATTTTTTATGTTCAACAGTTACATAGTGCTTGTATGTTATGGGAGCTATGTACTTTTTAACAATAAGGAAGAAAAACAAATGTTCAACAGCTTTACTACCTACCACAAAGCATGGAATGTTCTACAGTTCCACAATCTCACTTATTTTCAGTTTTAGAATTGTTAACATTTAATTATAATCTTTTTAGGTGATGTGTTATAGTTGCTTGTAGCTCAATTTTATTTTCTTTCAAAATGTAAATATTTTGGAC
>NW_004524767.1:3149116-3156482 GCF_000260255.1 Octodon degus | reverse complement strand
CCAACCAGTTATTCATATTACTGGATATATGCATGCAAAAAACTATATATATAACAGATATATAAAAAACTCAGAAGAGAAAAAGGAGAAACAATTGATGAAAGGACACAAAACAAATTAAGTATTATTTCCTCCTTTCCACAGACCAGAGGAAATCCACAGCACAGTTGTCTACACCATCCTGTTTATGTGCATATCTCTTTACTCCATCCCTCTCTTGTCCTCCTCCTCAACTCAGTAACTCTTTCCTTTTGAATAAGTTCATTCATTTTCCTCAGTATCTATTGTACCCCTCACATTCCATGTTCACTTTCAGGTCACACTAAGAAGAAAATATGATGTTTGCATATGCAGGTCTGATTTCTTTCACTTAAGTGTATAGTCTCTAGTTTCATCCATTTATCAAAAAAGTCTGAAATTTATCCATTTTTATAGCTGAGTAATATTCAGTTGTACTAAATAGCACATCTTATCTGTTCCTCACTTGATGGGCATCTAGGTTGTTTCCAGATTTTAACTATGACAAATTGTGCTGTTATACACATGGGTACACATATATCACATCTGTTCTTCTGTAAAAATATGCAGAAGAGGATTAACTGGCTTAAATGGATCTCCAATCCTAGATTTTGAAGGAATATCCACACTGACTTCCATAGTGGTTGGACCAGTCTGCACTCTCACCAATAGTGGAGAAGGATTCCTTTTATTTCCAAGCACCTACAGCAGTTGTTATCGGCTGCCTTCTAAATGTTAGCCATTCTTTCTGGGGAGAGATGGTATCTCAGAGCTGTTTTAATTTGCATTTCTCAAGCAATCAAAGATGTTGAACATTTTTTCTTGTATTTACTTGTCATTTGTATTTCTTTATCTGAAAAGTATATTCATCTCATCTCAGATGACCATTGTTTGATTTGATCTTTGGATTTGGGGTGCCTGATTCTTTTTTTTTTATTTTTAATTCTTTATATGTTCTGGAGAGAAGACCTCCATCAGATGTTCAGTAAGCTATAAATTGTTTCCTAGTTTCTTGGTTTCCTTTTTACTCTGTTGAAGATTTCCTTTGAAGTACAGAAAGTTTTCAAAAAGAAGAGATCCCAGTTGTTGATTATTTGAAGTATTTCCCAAGCAGTGCAGTTTTTGTTCATGAACTCTCTACCCCATCTTTAAGGTTTCTATCTCCATTTTCCTCCACAAGATTTAGTATTTCATTTTTAATATTTAAATTATTGATCCATTTTGACTAAAATTTAGTGCACAGTAATAAATGAGAGTCTAATTTTAGACTTTGGAATGTGAAACACAGTTTTTCCAGCACCATTTATTAAAGAGGCTATCTTTCTTCCAGGAAACATGTTTGGCCTCTTTATCAAGATAAGATGGCTGAGTATGTTTGCAGTTGTGTCTGCATCTTCTAATCTGTTCCATTGATCCTCAAGCAGTCTACATGCCATACCATGCTGATTTTACTACAATAGTTTTATAGTATAATTTAATTCCGGGATTGTGATACCTCTTGCCTTTCTTTTATTTCTGAGGATTGCTTTTTGTGTCATGCATTTTTTTGGGGGGTTATGTATTTAGTACAGGGTATATAGGGTCTCACTACACAGATCAGACTCATAATGATCCTTCTGTTTTCAGCCTCCCAAGTGCTGGGATTACAGGTGTGAGCCACCAGGCTCTCTCATCATGTCCCGGAGGTGGGGCCAGCATGACATGTAGGGGATCAAAACCCCAGTCCCTGTGCCTGCCTAAGCAGGCACTTTAGTCCACTGACCTATTTGGCCGGCTCTGCTCCCAGAATTGCTGTTGATATTCTGGATCTCTTCTGTTTTCAAATGAATTATAGGAAATTTTTCTCTAGTTCTGTGAGGTATACTATGGTATTATAATTGAATCTGTATACCTTTTTAGGGAGCATGGTCATTTTCACAATATTGGTTCTTCCAATCCAGAGCATGGAATATCTTTATATTTCTCAAATCCTGTTCAATTTTCTTTCTTAGAATACCATAATTTTCACTGCATAAATATTTTATGTTCTGTGTAAGATTGATTCCTAAGCATTTCAATTTTGGGGACGTTATTGTGATATGCATGATCTCCCTTATTTCTCTCTCAGCACATTCATTATTTGTGCACAAAAATGCTGCTAGGTTTTGGATGTTGACTTTCTCCCCTGCTACATTGCTGAATTTGGTGACTAAATCTCCAAACCTCTTGGTGGAGTTGTTAGGGTCCTCTATTTAGAGTATCATATCATTGAAAAACATTGATTGTTTCACTTTTTGTCTTCCAATCTTTATCCTTTCATTTCTCTCTCTTATCTAGTTGATATGGCAACATTTTCCAGAACTATAAAAATAGGCATGGAGACAGTGAACATTCTTGCTTGTTCCTGATTTTAAAGTGAAAGGCTTTATTTATTTTAGCCCATTTATTATGATGTTGGCTGTTGGTTTCTCATAGATGACTTTTATGAGGTTGAGGTATAGATGATCTATGTATGGCCTCTATGATGAATGAGTGTTGGACTTTGTCAAGGGCTTTTTCAGCACCTATTGAGATGATTATGTGGTTTTTGTTCTTTATTGAATTGATATGGTGTATTACATTGATGGATTTGTGTATGTTGAAACATCCTTGCACTCCTGGAATGAATCCCAACTAATCATGATCTATAATCTTCTTGATGATTTATTGTTCTGTTTACTCATATTTTATTGAGGATTTTTGCATCTATATCTATTAGAGAGATTGACCTTTAGTTCTCTTTTTTAGTTGGATCTTTCTCTGATTTTAGAGTCAGAGTAATACTTGCTTCTAGTAATGTGTTTGTGGGAATTGCTTCCCTTTCCATGTCATTGAAGAACCTGAGAAAAATTGGCATTAAATCTTCCTTAAATTTCTTGTAGAATCTGCTGTCAATTCAATGGGACCTGGGCTTTTCTTTGCTAATAGGTATTTTATTACATTTTCAGTTTTGTTTCCCTTTATGGGGTTATCTAGAGTTTGTATATTTTCTTGACTCAGCTTTGAGATTTCATATGTATGTAGGAAGCTGTATATTTCCTTTATGCTTTCCATCATATGAGAGTAAAGACTTTTGGCAGTAGGTATTGATCATCTTCTGAATTTCTCTAAGATCTGTAGTGCTTTTACACTTTTCATTCCTCATTTCATGAAATTGAGTTTTTTCTATCCTTTTTAAAAATTAGATTGGCATGCTGTTCACCAATTTTATTTATTCTTTCAAATGAACAACTCTTTGATTCATTTATTCTTTGTAATATTTTCTTCAACTCCATTGCATTAATTTCTACTCTAATCTTTATAATTTCCTGTCTTCTTTGGGTTTTTGGATTGACTTGCTCTTCTTTTTCTAGGAGCTTGAGTTGCAGTATAGGATTCTTTATTTGGGCTTGTTCTGTTTTTTTAAATGTACAAATTTATCACAATAAATTATTCTCATAAGACAGATTTCATTGTATCCCACAGGTTTTTGTAAGTTCTACCTGCATTTTCATTTGATGTATGTAAATATTTTTTTAATTTGTTATTTAATTTCTTCTGTGACCCACACATTGTTTAGGAGGTTGTTATTTAACTTACATATATTTATGATGTTTTTTAGTTACTTTTGTCAATAATTTACAGTTTCATGACACTATGGTCAATAGAACACAGAGATAATTTCAATTCCTTTGCATTTACTAAAGAATGCTCTGTGTTTGAGTATATGGTCTAGTTTTAGAGCATGCTGTGTGCAGCTAAGAAGAATGTGTATTCTGTTAGTCCCTGGGTTAAACACTGTAAAGGTCTTCCTGGTTCTCATCTTGGTCCAAGAAGTTAGTATTTGTAATCCCAAAGATATGTTCTTGGAATCTCATCAAGTTAATTCCAATCTACTACTCCCAGTGCAACCCATGGCGAAAGAAAAGACATTAAAACATATTTATAATTATTGGGGAGCCAAGGGACCCTAAGCCCAGCCATGAAGATGGCTTTCTGGAACAAAAAGACTGACTCAGGGCCTCACCCGGTTTTATTCAGTGGAGGAGTGGCTTGAAGAGGAATGACCAAGAATTGTGGGAAGTCAGCAACTACTCTAAGCTGAGCTAGGTGGGTGGCCTACATTTAACTCTGCCATGTGCAGAGAAGATATACAGAGAATGTAATCTGCTTTATGCTATTGAGATAGTATCTAATGTTTGGGGGGTCTGGTACTTCAGCTTTGATATAGTCTTTCAAGCCCCAGGAAGTCATAGCCTCTGTCTCGAGGCTCCCTCCCAGCTGGCAGCATGGAGCATTGGCTCTTCATCCTGTCTCAAACCAGCTCCATTAAAGAGCAACAGGTGTAGGTTACCAGGGAAACATGCATGCCACCTTCAAAGACTATCACCAGCATCTCAGCTAGACCAATATACATTGCTTAAGGCCAATTGAAAGGACAAAGTGAAGTCCCAGCCAGCTCTGTACATACTAATACAAAGGAATAGGGTTAGGCTCAGTCAAAATGGAGACAGTTGCTCTTCTTTCAAGGAGAACTGCTCAAGTGGTCCTCCACAGTCTACCAAGCCAATTTCTTCACAAATTTGGCTTACTTCTCTTATTTCTTTGTTGAGTTTTGGGCTACTTGATCTATGTCTTTATGATAGGAATGTGATAAAATCCCACATTACAACTGTATTATTGCTTCTTTGAATTTTCATGTCTGTTTAATTTTGTTATTATACTTTGCTGTTGGATGGCTAAGACCAAGTTAAAGCATGACCTACATAACTAAAAATGTAACTTTTTATCTGACAAGGTCAGTCAAATCCCCTCAGGATTTAACCTGAGTCCTTGTTCAGCGGTTTGTAGATCTTTTGACAGTGTCAGCCATTTGGAGGAGTGATGGCCATTGCTTGACAAATTTGCTCCCTGTGAAAGCCTGAGAGATTATTTTCTCTCCAGGTGACTCTCCTTAGGCACACTATACACCATCAATCACTTTCCTCTTTAGCCCCATAATCTCATTGAACAGAAAATTTGGGATACCATTGAGCTACAGGATGTTAACTTTCTGTCCTAAGTCTTCAGTGACCTTGAGGGGCTAGGGCTAAAATGTTGGCTATCCTTGTAGCCCTTCTTTTTCTCTAATTTTTGGTCTGCATGCTTAAGTTTTTAACCATCCAGAACAAAAGCTTAATTATTTTATTCTGTTTTGACACTGTCTCATTTCTATTTATTTCTCATTAAAATTAATAAAAACTATATAAAAATAATAAAGAAATTTGTCTTATGTAGGTGGGTGCTCTTACATTGGTTTCAAAGATGTTTATGCTTGTTATCTCTTCCTCTTACAATTTACTTTAAAAAATATGTAGTGACATTCTTTATCTCTTTGAATAATTTTTGGTTTGAAGTTGATATTGTCAGCAAACAGGATAGCTACCCTTGCTTTTTCTAATTTCCTGTAGCATGGAGGATGGTTTTCCATTCTTTGAGTTTAGACTGTGAATTACATTTTGAGTTTAATGTGTTTCTTTGTATGCAGCATATTGATGGATTTTGTTTCTTTATCCACTATGCTAGTCTGTTTATTTTAATTGGTGAATTGAGAGCATTTCCACTGATGGTTATAACCATAACATATTGGCTTATCTTTGTCATGTTATTGTCCTACTATAGGTTCTGTACTACTTCCTCATTTTAATTACTGTTCTGTTTGGTGGATCCTTTCTGTTGTTTTTGAAGCTGTGGTTACTTCTGACTCTTTCTAGAATATCTTTCAGTACTCTTTGTTAGGTTGGTTTTATTATGATGAATTTCTTCGGTTGTTTTTGGTTATGGAAGTATATTATTTCACCATTGAATTTGATAGATAATTTTACAGGGTATATCAATCTGCATTGGAAGTTATTCTCTTTCAGAACCTGAAATAATTCACTCTAAGTTCTTCTTGGTTTGATGGCTTACATTGAGAAATCAGCCATGATTCTGATGGGCTTTCCATTATAGGTAATCTGTTTCTTCTCTCTGGCAGCTTTAGACAATCTATTATTTTGCTAAATTTCTGAGATCTTGACAATTATGTATGTAGGCATAGATTTATTTTGATTATGGCTGTCTGGAGATCTATAAGTCTCACTTATCCATATGTCAGGCTCTTTTCCAATGTTTGGAAAATTTTCAGTTAATACTTCTGCAAATAGTCCTTTTATGTCATTTGTACTGTCTCCTGCTGCTTCATTGAAACCTGGTATTCTTATATTATTTTTTGTGTCATCTTATAGCTGCTGACTTATTACTTCCTGGTTCCTTATTAATTTTGAGGGATCTTTTTTTCATGTTCATTAGCTGCACCACTCTCTTCAAGGTCTGAAAGTTTATCTTCAGTTTCATTCAAACAGTTTTGCCAGCTTTCAGTAGAGTTATTATTATCCTGTTTATTTTGGTATCTGTTTCATGCATTATAATTATTTCTTGTATTGTTCATTCAGTTTTCCCATCATTTTTCTATTCTCTTCTATTTTTTTAATCTATGCCTTCTTTTGCTGTAAAGAGTAATTCTTTTATGACTTCTGTTATTTCTGTTTGGAGCTGAGAGATTATTTCTAATCTTATTTCTTCTATAGCTTGATGGACTTTTTTCTTTACTTCAGTTGCTATTGTTTCAGAAATTTCAGCTGTGTGATTTGCAAGTTCTTGTATGTCTTTGTCTCCTCAATTGTTCTGGGTGGACTGGAGGGCTGAGATCTTGTTTTGCTCCTTCATGTTGGCATTTTTGAAGTTCCTGGTAATCACCAGGCTTAGTAGTGCTTGGAGAGTGGTGAGGCATGAGTCAGAATGATTTCTCTACAGCTCGGAGCAGGTTAGGACTCATCAAGGCTCTCAGTACCATTGGGGATGACTTGCTTATATGCAACAAAGCTTTATTGTAGGTGGTGGGTATTGACCAGATTCACCAGGATTCTATGGGCTGCTCAGAATCCTCCTAAGTTCTTAAGAGGTTGGACCAGTGCCAGCAAATCTCCACACCTGCGCTCTGGGAGATTAAAGATACAAATCATCAGAGTCCTGCAGTCCACTAAGAGTGCTTCTAAATTCTTAAATGGATGGAACAGCTGCCAGAAAAACTCCACACTTGCATGCAGTGGGTCCAAGATCACAGCTCTCCAGAGTCTTGGAGGCTGCTCAGGGTGTTTCTAAGTTCTTAAGAAATAGGGCCAGCACCAGTACAAGCTCCATGCCTATGTGCTGGGTGTTAAGTTCCTAGCATACTAGAGTCCTGAAGGCTTCCCAGAGTCAACCAAAGTTCTTGTTTTTTTATTATTTTTATTTTTTTATTTTATTTTTTTTTCTTTTCAAAGTTTTATTG
>NW_004524767.1:3147746-3149016 GCF_000260255.1 Octodon degus | reverse complement strand
CCAGATGCTGCATACCTTGCCAGCCCTGCACCATGTAGCCCTAAGCCAAGCATGGTGGCGCAGTCTATAACCCCAGCAGTGGGGAGGCTGAAACAGGAGGATCACTGTGACCCCAAACTGTGAAGCAAGACCCCTTATCAATTACTAAATAAGCAAAACTTTAAAAATATAAATATTTTTCTGTTAGCCTTCTTTCACACTAACCTCAAAATTAGAGTGTATTCATATAACATAAAATACTTGCTTATTTTCTCTCTGCATTTTTTAGATAAATGCTATTAAAGTGTGGTTTTAAAATTTCTATGAATTCTGGGGTTTCCTCACGGTCAAGTAACATATCATAAGGTATTTCAGACGTCTAAATATACTGATTAAAATAACAAATAATGTTTATAGTTAAAAACTCTATTCACCCTGAAAAGATTGAACAAGTTTTGATCAGCATGCTCTGTGAGTATCGCCTCGCTCCACTTCACAAGTGCTCGTCTCCTTAAGCATTGCCGTACTGGTCAGTGACTAGCAGAAAGGTGGGTCAGCATGACCCGTATCACACACTTTTGTCATTTCAACTTTCACTTAGCTTTGTTAGGCGCATGGATTTAGGATAACTTTTTCTCATAAAGTTCCCTGTATCTGTGTGAAACATTTCTCTTTGCATCAAGGAGATAACTCAGTAGCTTGAGCGTCTGCCTGGCAAGCACAAGGTCCCTAGTTCGATCCCCAGTTACAGCAGCAACAACAAAATCTGTTTATTCCTTATTCTAAAATGAAAGTTTTGGTTGCAATATATTCATTTTAAAGTCACTCTGATTAGTATTTATATCATAAATACTAATGTTTTGCTGTGATTTGTTTATTTAACTATAACTTTAGATATTTTTAATGAATAGTCTGAGATTCAAAAGACGTACCTTTAACTTATCACACTTAACTCTCTGGTGATTCTAAAAATTTCAAATATACTTAATCTTCTTATTAATAGATGTACAGTAAATGAGAGTCTAATTTACCCTACTTTGCATTTATGCTATAGTTTTATTACTGCATACGCTACCAACATTGTGATCTAATTTAATTTTTCCTGTAACAATTATCTTTTAAGGAAAATTTCAAAAAAATTATTTTACATGATGATAAAATGATGTTGTTCATTCACATTTTTAGTTCACTGTGGTGCAGTTTTCTATGCAGATTCAAGTTGACACATGAAATTTTCTTCCTGATTCAAGAATTTTTTTTCTTTTTTTTTCTACAGTTTTATTGATAAACA
>NW_004524767.1:3131568-3147646 GCF_000260255.1 Octodon degus | reverse complement strand
CTGTTGATTCATTGCTTTCAGCTGTGTGTTTTCCAATTTTTTCCGTGTTAGTGTCCTCTGCACTTGTTACGGGTGGGCTTGGGTTCTGAGGTTGCATTTTTTTCCTTCTCGTCATTTTGTGTAGCACTGTCCTCTGCCCTTTGTTGTAGATCTTTGCTGTAGTTATAACCTTAACATCTACTGAAGTTAAGGTGGAGATCTACAGAGTTTGGACTTATACAGCTGCGTCTAGCTTAGGTCTGGCTGCTGTGCTCAGCTCCTTCCTGCTGCAGAGCAGGGCCAGGACTGGGTCTGGGGGTTCCCGGAAGTCGGCAGAAATTCCTACTGAGCGGGAGGGATGGGGGAGGTACGGCGGAGGGTTTGGGGGCCGCCGGAGGGTGTGGGAGTGGGTCTGGCCCATGCTGCCTCCTGGGCTGGGACTGGTCCCGCCAGCGCAGGTTAGCAGGAAGCTCTCCACACACTCACCAGACCTGGGCTAGGACTGGGTCTGGGGTCTCCCGGAACTCGGCAGAAAATCCTACTCGGCGGGCGGGGTGGGGGAGGCACTCCAACCAAAGTTCTTAAATGGTCTCAGGAATGCTCTGTACCTGCATGCATTGGGCTCACAAATGCAGCTTTCCAGAGTCTTGTGGTCTGCTCAGGGTCCTCCTACGTTCTTAAAAGTTTGGACTGGCATGAGCACAAGTTGTATGCCTGTGCACTGGTAGCTGAGGTCCGAGTTTATCAGTGTCCCACAGGCCATCCACGGTCCTCCACAGTTCTTAAATGGTGCCAGAAAATCTTCCAATTGAGCTGTTTTGCTTCCTTATCTGTTATAAGCAACAGAATACAATTTAACAATGAAACTTAAGCAAAATAAGTTAAAAATGAACACAGGTAGAAAACTAGGAATGTATAAAGTATATAGCATTTATCTTTTCTCAGTTAAATTATGCCAGAAAACCACTTATTTTATACTTATGATTTTCTGTTTTCTTCAACTGATAAGCAAATTGTAATTTAAACCATTGTGACTAGGGTCAGAAATTTATCACACTATGAATGTATTGGAATTTTCATAATTAGTAGTTCAATTGGTCTCTTTTAAATATAGGACTTGGTGACTTGGATATTTTTCATTTTTAGTATATATTTGCAGTACTTAATTATTCCCTTTATTGAGGGCAGTTGGTACATATATGTAGCACACTTTAGTTCTTTCACATCTCCTTTCTCTCCTTTCTCTTTCCTCTCCATCTGATTCCCTTCCCATTTGCAGAAATCTATATCTTCATCCCCTGTCAGCGATCTTTTGTTTTGCTCTTTTAATTATTTATACTTTGGCTTTCACATAGAAGAGTGACCATGCAAAATTTAAGTTTGCATGTCTGATTTATTTCATTTGACATTATTTTCTCCAGGTGCATACATTATTCTACAAATGACTCATTTCCTTCTTTATGAAATTTTCTTATCCACTCATTTATAAATGAGTCTACAAACTGCTTCCAAGATTCAGAAATGTGAATTGCAGTGTTATAAACATGAGTGTGCGTAGATCAATGTAATATATGAAAGAGGAGAATTTGAGTCAAATAAAACTCTCACTTTTAGAGTTTTGAGGAATTTCTATACTGATTTCCCTACTGGTTGTACTCGTTTATTTTCCCATCTACAATCTAGCATGGTTCCTTTTATGCCACTTCCCCTCTCGTTTTGTTATTATTTGATATTTTGATGATAACTATTCTTTGTGGCATAGAATGCAGTGTTAGTTTTCTTTCAAATGAGAGTTGCATATGCATTTCTCTATTGGTCAGAGATGCTAAGATTTCTTGTTCATGTATGTATTGGTCATTTGTATTTCTTCCTCTGAAAGAAGCCTATTTCAGTGGCCCATTTTTTGCTTGAGTCTCTCATTTTGCTAGGTCTAAATTTTTTGTAGTTATTTTTACATTAGTCATCTGATGAGTAAATACCAGTATTCTTTCTGTTTTCCAGGTTATCCATTCAGTACATTGGTTGTTTTCATCTGTTTTGCAGAAGGTTTTAAGTTTAATATGATCACATCTGTTGATTCTTGATGTTATTTCTTATGCAATTATTAGGGTTCTGTGCAGAAATTTCTAGTCTATGATTATGTCTTTAAGGGTTTTACCCATCTTATCATCCAGCAGATTGAGTGTTTCTGTTTTAGTACTTAAAAGTTTTATCCATTTTGATTTTGGTTTAGTAGTTGGTACATGACATTGGTACGGATCAATCTTCTATATATGGAGAGCCAGTTTTCCCAGCATTACTTGTTAAAGAGACTTTTTTCCAGTATGTATTTCTGGCATCTGTGTAAAAAGTATTATTTGGGATTCAAATTTACAGTAAATTTGGAATTCAGTTTTTGACTATTGTGATAAATTAGTCATGTTTATTTTCCATTTTTCACCTGGCAACATTAACTAAGGAAAACTTTGCTTTGAAGTGTTTACCACTGCCATAAATCTATGGCCTATAAGTGTTGAGACATATTTCTGGGTGTACTGCTCTATTCTACTCATTCATTTGTCTATTATTATAGAGTCTCACTGCTATCATTGATATGTTATATAAAGTTTTCTAAGGGCCAGGGATATAACTCAGTGGCATAAGCACCTGCCTGGCAAGCATAATGTCCAGAGTTCAAGCTGCAGTGCTACTACTATTACTAATAATGATTTAAATCACTTTTATTTTCAGCATTATCTGAATGACTCTCCACATATATCATAATTAGATTTTAAGTATAGTTAGGAAAATTACTTTATTTTGATTAAAGTTAAATTTGATATATAGATTAACTATTAAATAGCATTGTTAATCAATTGAACTTTTCAATATATGTACATGTTTTATTAGTATAATACTATTTAAGTTTTCTCAACATCTGCTTGATAGAACTGTATGTGTATGTCTGTGTCTGTGTCTGTGTCTATGTCAGTGTCTAGCTACTATCTATCTATATCTATCTATCTATCTATCTATCTATCTATCTATATTCAGGTTTTTTATAATTCTGGGCTGTTTTTAGTAAAACAAGAGTTGATCTAGGTTAAAAGATACAGGAAACAGATGATCACCAATATTCATTATTTAATGTCTGAGGTGTAGTGTAATATAGTTCATTGGTTTTCTAAGTGTGTGTTCTGTTAAAGAATCAAAAACTTCAGAGACACATTCCAAATCTATATTTTGCTGTACTTGTCCTGACTTGATTTAAGCAGAAGTTTTGTATACTCTGTTGAGGCAATGTTATTTAAAATTCTTAATACTATAATATTTATTTATAGAATAATTAACTTGCTTTTGAATTTCAGTCTTCTCACTTGCTATTACTGACATGCAGATCCTGGCATGTAACAATTTTAATCATTACTTTGTTAATAAAGGCAATCAAATTTACTTCAAAATTTATTTTATTAAATATAAAAGTGTATGACATGTGATAGTGAATAATAACTATTTTATTTCTATAGACGGTATGACTAATACCTATAAAAATGTATTTCATCTATAGCTGGAAAGCTAAAGCTTATTCATCTGCTCATTATATAAAATATTTATGTGTTACAATTAATTAGAAGATGAGAATAAAAAGCGTCAGGCATTGGGATTGATACAAAGGGAAGAAGTTTAGAAGGAGGGTATATTAGCAGAGATCTCAATGAAATGGTACACATGAAAGTGATTGAAGAAAGAATGGACACAAAAGGAAACCTGTGTGAAAATAGCTCAAGAAAAAATGAGCTCATAAGGCTCACAAACTTCAAAGACCTTGTCAAAAGACTTTTGAAACTATTAAGATAATCATATGGCTTTGCTCTTGACTCTATTGATATGGTGTATTACATTTATAGATTTGTACATGTTGAACCATCCCTGCATCCCTGGGATGAATCCCAACTGGTCATGGTGTATAATTTTCCTGATGGTTTTCTGCATTCTACTAGTTAGTATTTTATTGAGAATTTTTGCATCTATATTCATGGTGGAGTTTGGCCTATAGTTTTCTTTTATTGATTGGGTCTTGTTCTGGTTTTGTTATCAGTGCAACAGTTGCTTCCAGAAGTGAATTAGGGAGAATTGTTTCCTTTTCCATTTCACTAAAAAGCTTCAGAGTATTGAGATTAAATCTTCCATAAAGTTCATGTAGAATTCAGCTGTGAATCATCAGGATCTGGGCTTTTCTTTATTGGTAAACTTTTTATTACATTTTCAATTTCATAGACTGATATTGAGTTACTGAGAATTTTTATATCTTCCTGATTCAGTTTTGGTAATTACTATATATTTAGGAATCTGTCCATTTCCTCTGTGTTTTCCATCCTGTGACAGTAAAGATTTTTGGAGTAAGTATTGATGGTCTTCTGAATTTCCGCAGAATCTGTAGTAATTTCACCCCTTTGCTTGAGTTTTTTTCCCTCTTTTTAATGAGTTTGACTAGTAGTTTCCCAATTTTATTTAATCTTTCAAAGAGCCATCTTTTGGATTCATTACTTTTTTGTGTTGATTTATTTGTCTCAATTGCTTTAGCTTCTAGTCAGATCTTCATAACTTTCTCCCCTTCTTTGGGTTTTGGGTTTGACTTGATCTTATTTTTGTATAAGCAGACAAAACTACAACACACTCAACCACCTTATTTTTTAAAAAAATCAGCCAAATATGTTCACTGGAAGAAAGATAACCTCTTTAGCAAATGGAGCTGGAAAACATTGGTTTCTACATGCCAAATATTAAAACTAGTTCCAGGTTTATCACCATGCACTAAACTAATGTCAAAATGGATTAAAGATGTAAACATTAAAGCACAAACATTAAATCTAATGGAAGGTGGAAATCTTGAAGACATAAGGGTATCCACAGAGTTCATGAGCAAAAAACAAACCGCAAAGGAAATACTTCAAAAAGTCAACAACTGACATCTCATCTTATTAAGAAGATTGCTCAGGTCAAAAGAAATCAACAACAGAGATAAAAGACACCCCAAAAATTTGGAAAAAAAATCTTAATCAACTGTCACTCAGAAAAGGTTTTCTATCTATAATATATAAATAACTAAAAAAAAATCAGGCCCTCAAAATTCAAAGACCTAATCCCAAATTGGGCATCTGAGATGAATACACACTTCTCAGAGGAAGACAAGCAAATAGTAAATATGTACATGAAAAATGTTCCAAGCACTTGTCATTCAAAAATTGAAAATTAAAACAACACTGAGCAGGGACCACCCACTTGGGGTCCCCCTTCTGTCCCTTTCTTGGACAGGAGCTTTCTTTCCCCCAATAAGTATGTTCTGATCTTAACCTCAAAAACAAAACAAACAAACAAACAAAAAACACTGAGATTTTATTTCACTCCAGATAGAATGTCTCTCATAAAGAATCAACTAAACAAGACTAGAGATGCTGTAGGGAGAAAGGAACACTTCTCCCCTGTTGGTGTGAGTGTAAATTGGCACAACCACTATGGAAATCAATGTGGATACTCCTCTAAAAACTAGGATTAAAAAATTCCATTCAAGTTAGAAAAACTGAAATCCTCCTACTACAGCAATATATGTGCACCCAAGCTTACAACAGCACAGTTTGTCATAACTAAATCTTGGAAACAACCCAAATGCCCTAAAGTGAGGAATGGATGAAAAACTTGTGATACTTTTAAACAGTTGAGTGTTACTCAGCTATAAAGAAAGATAAACTTGAGGGTCTTATAGATGGACGCAACTGGAGGCTATACTCATAAGTGAACTAAATCTGACCCACATATGTAAACATCATATTGTTTCCCTACTATAAAAACTTGAAAGAATAAATAAAATCTGAAAAGTATAATAGATACAGCAAAAGGGAAAGAAAAATGAACATAAGGAATAAACAACTGAGATGAGGGAAAGGACAAAAAAATAGCAAAAAGAAAAGGAAGAAAAATCATGTAAGTATATGCACAGGATAACTAAGATGATTGTATTACTAATTTCTATCAGTTTTTTAAAAGTAGGAGTTAATGCTTAAAATTTTTACTTGGACCAATTTCATGTCAATATCTGTAATCTGAGCAACTACATTGAAGACAGCAATGTGCAATATAACATCCACTGTTGAATACCTTTCATCTTTTTTAAAATGTGTTTCATTTCTGTTGTCTTATTGCTTTTATACTCTTTAAAAACAAATAAAAAAAATAAGAATAAGGAAAAAAAAGCAAGGTTTATGAAAAGGAAGAGTTAACATTTTAATTGATTGATGAATCTTTCTTGCCTATATCTAGTAGTCTGAGCAACAAATTTCATGATAAAATATGTAATATAAGAGCCACTGTTAATTTCTTATACTTATTTTGAAATTCTTTACCATTTTTATTGTTTTACATTGCTTTGATTTTGTCTCTCTCTTGTTATTTACTTTTGTTTATTATTTTCCTCTTTAAAAAAATTCAAAGAAAATCAGAGGAGCAAGAGTAGAGAAAGTCATCCTATGTGAGGGTTACTATGAAGTGAGTATGGAGACATAAAGCAAGGTCCTGCCATAAGACAGGCTTAAGTAGGGGAGAACCACCAGAGAATTTTGAGAAAGAAGGTAAAATAATCTGACTTGGAATTAACTTCATGATCAACCCAATAGATTTTAAAGTTTCATCTCACTTTAAAATACAGTGTATTGAGGGTGGGGATATAGCTCAGTGACATAAGCATCTTCAACTCAAGGTCCAGATCTCTCTCTCTCTCTCTCTCTCTCTCTCTCTCTCTCTCTCTCTCTCTCTCTCTCTCCTTTCCCCTTATCTCCTTTCCCCAATTCAGTTGTTTTTGCTTTGGAGCAATTTCTTTCCTCTTTACAATATCAGTTGTACTTTTTATTTCTTAATTACATTTTCAATTCCTTATACTAGGCAGACAATACCATGCTTATACATATAACTCTGACTTATTTCATTTTTGATTATAGTGCCCAGTTTCATCATGTATAAAAGCTTCAGGTTTATCCTTCTTCATAGCTGAGTGTTTCACTTTATTGCTGGGACAAATATGTGACACCCAAAATGAAAGAAGAAACGGTTTATTTCGCTCACAGGTACTGGAGGTTTCAGTCCATAATCAGCTGGCTCCAAGGCAGGGCAGCACATAGCGCAGAATCACCTTTCATGGTGGCAGCAAAGAGCAGAGATCTGAGAGAGTGGCAGCAGCTCACACAGCTTGCTAGCCTCTCTCTCCTCTCCTTACATTGTATTGCAGATTAACTGTCCCAGGACAAGTGCAGCATCCACACCCACAACAATAAATCCCAAACTCCAGAAGCTATCCCATGACTGCATAAGGCTTTGGGAGAACACTATACACAAATCATAACACTGAGTAACACTCAATTGTACAAAAATATCACATCCTTTTAATCCATTCCTCAGGTGATGGGCATTTGGGTTGGTTCTGAGATTTAGCTATGAAAAATTGTGCTGCTATATACATGGGTGCACATATTTTGCTGTGGTATGATGTTTTTAGTTTTTCTGGAAGGGTGATAGCTGGGTTGAATCAGTCCTCTAATCTTAATTTACTGAGGAATCTTCACACTGATTTCTATAGTGATTTCATCAGTGCACACTTCCACCAACAATGGAGAAATGTTGCTTTTTCTCCTTAGCCCTCCAGCATTTATTATTGCTTGACTTCTTGATAGCCGTTCTTCTAGGGTGAAATAGAATGTCAGTGTTGTTTTAAGTTTCATTTCTTAAATGACCAATGCTTGGAACATTTTTCATGTATTTATTTGCTATTTATTTTTCTTCTTCTGAGAAGTGTGTATTCATTTCAGATAACCATTTGTGGATTGGGTCTTTGAATTTTGCAGGTCTGATTTTTTTTTAGTTCTTTATATGTTCTAGATAGAATTTCTTTGTCTGAGGGAAAGATGGCTAAGTTTTTTTCTCAGTTTATGAATTTTCTTTTTACTTTGTTGTATATTTTTTTGTTAATATAAAATAGGATACACTGTGTATTCAAAGTGGTTAAGATAGATATATAGTTATATTCTGTTAATGAACAGAATGATTTGTTCTAATGGTGTCTGTAAATAGGATCTCAAGTCTGCATCTTGTACAGCAATTAACCACTAAGAAGAATGTATGCAGTGTGTTAGTTATTGAAACTGTCCTAGCGATTTGATTTGAAACTGTCTCATTGCTATTTGTTTATGAATAAAATTATGAAAAAAATAGGATACAATCTCAGTTATTGATCTTTGAAATATTGCCCATGCAGTTTATGTTCATAAACTTTGTGCATAAACTTTGTGCCTACCTTTACATCTTCAAGTTTTTACTTCCTTTATACACACACACACACACACACACACACACACACACACACACACACATATATATAGTGGTTCTATTTTTTAAAAATTTAAAAAATCTTTTGTTTACTTATATATTTGGTACATGTTCTTACTATGTAGCTCAGACTCATAGAGATCCTCCTGTCTCAACCTTCCAATTGCTGGAATTAGACGCATGCAGCACCACAGCCAGTTAGTTTCTATTTTAATATTTATTTTAGTTTTGATCCATTTTGACTTTAAATTAGTGCATGACTAATTTGAAGATAACAATATGCAATGTCTTAACCATTGTTAGTTTCCTATCATCTTGTTTTTAATTCTGCATTATTCTTCTTTATTCTACTCAAAATAAAAATAAATATAATGTCTGAAATGTATCAATTTAAATCTGTGTTTTTGTGTTAGCAATGACATGCTTCAGAAGGGGGCTTACATGCCATGGTGGAGCCGGCTTAAGGCCTTAGCTGAGCAGCACCATCTCGAAGACTCTGTCTCTCTTATAAAAGCAGTATATTCCCCTTTGCTGGCCTCACACTAGCATTTATTTATTTTAAAATTAATTAATTAAATGAGATTATAATGTATGCATAATTTATATCTCATCCACTAACTTATGTTATTGAGAATATACACTGATCTTCCCATACATACACATTCTTATTCTGATATCAGTCCTCTGTAGTGATCAATGTTCATTCTTCTTAAAGTACTTGCTTTTCAGACGTTCAAACTTTTTAAAACTGAAGTAAATTTAAGTAAACGATTCTCCATTAATGATACACAGTATTATACATCACAATATACTTTTTTAAAATTTAGTACAGTGTCTACAGGGTCTATAGGGTCTCACAACGTAGATCTGACTTGTAGTGATCCTCTTGTTTTCAGCCTGCCAAGGACTGGGATTACAGGCATGTACCACCATGCCCAGTCTCAATTGCTGTCTCAGAGCACCCTGGGGATGGGGCGGCACAGCACACTAGGGATTGAACCCCAGATGCTGCGCTCTGCCCAAGCAGGTGCTTTAGTCTGCTGAGCTATCTGGCCGGGACCTTATACCTCACAATATCTTATGAAGGTTATGAAGGACTTAGAGCAGCATTAGTGTCTGTCCTAACTGAATTGCTTCTGTCTCACAAAAGACTGTTCATTTAGCTCAGTATCACCCCTTCAAAATAGGTCAATAAGAATATATCTTTTAAAACATAGACCACACCATAATATGTTAGAAGTTGTAATGGTTAAGTATACTTTAGAAATTGTAATCCACAATACCGGAATCCAGATATTGAAGACATAGCCTATTCACAGCATGCTCTCATTTTGTATTACCAATGAATCAAAAGAAGCTATTAAGCTTCTGTAGCATTTCTATTCTTAATAAACCTCATGCTGCTTAATGCTCAGAGTCTATTGTCCTTTTAATATGTTTATAGATTTTTATAGGATCAAATATAATAGTTTGTTTGAGGAATCATTATTTTCATAAATATTTGTAAAGAATTATTTTAACATTTTCCTCTTTTCCTTGCCCTTTATAACTACTTAACTTTTTGAGCTCTTTGAATGTTTTCATAGAAGTAAAATATTGTCCAGAAATCAAGGAATGGTTTCAGTGTGTATTTTCCTTCTCAATATGCTAAGCTGTTCAGCATATGTTCAATTTCTCCAGATATTTGTATGCAGGCATGTCTGGTCAATGTTTCATTTTGGCAGACATCATTAGTTTTTTATTGTATTTACTTTATGTATAAAGAGGATTCACAGAGAAAGTATTTCAGTCTTTTAATGAAAATACTGTTCGATTAAATTCATTAATTCATTCCAATACTATGAGGTTATTTAAATGCAAGTACTGACAACATCATAATTCAATAAAATTGTCTTGCTAAGAGACTGATAGATATAAGAACAATGTGTTTATTATTACTTATTTGTACACTAAATTAAAGGTGATAGAGATAACTTCAGAAGTATACAAGAAAATATTTAAGTTAATGCATTCTTACTCCATGGGTGGCTTTTAAGACCTATACAAAATCAGAAGGACAATAGGAAATTCATCAAAATAAAGTCATAGGTACTGTCAAACCATGAATCTTATTACTGGAAATCTAAGCTAAAATGTAATTCAACTAAAGTACAAAAAGCAGAAAGAAATGTAAAGGACAAGTCTTAATTCATAAAAAACATACATATGACAGTTTCTAAAATACTGGTATAAAAAATTCTAAAAGAAATTATCTATTGAACTATGGTACACACAAGATGTCACTGATGACACATTAAATGTTATGACTACTTAGACTAAATTGCAATCATTCACTGAGAAAATATATAAAGATTCCACAATAATCACAATAACATAAAAAGTTAGAAGTATGTATTTTAAGCTACAAGATTATGAGTGAGTGTGTGTGTGTGTGTGTGTGTGTGTGTGTGTGTGTGTATTGAGGATCAAACTCAGGACCTTGAGCTTGCCAGACAGGCATCTGCCCAGCCCAAGATTATGAGTTTTCAAAATTATTTCAGATACTGACTTATTTTGATATGCTATTAATTTACAAATGTTTAAACAATCCTTCTATGAAAATACCAACATCGTGAATTATCACAAATGCATGTGCAATTTAATTTAAAAATATTAACTAGTAATTTTATATCATAAATGAAAGTTTTGCCAGCATCACCATATAAACATGAGAAATTAGTGAAATCAACTTCTATAAAATGTTTAATTTTATCATCTCATTTTCATTAGTATTTGTTTATAATACATAATAAGAACATTCATCTTGGGAATAGGATTATCTGTATGTCTTATATTAAGCACTTTTACTTTTCCATCCCTTTGATGTATTCTCTCCATCCCTAGATCAAATATCAGCAAGATATTTAAGTTAACTTACATAAATTTTAATATAAAACTAATTTTAAAAAATGAAATATTTTATGAATAATACATAAATTTATAAAGTACATATTTCCAAGTTCCTTTTTAAGCTGCTAACATTTAAGTTATTGTAACTAACTCAAAATCTATTTTATTTTATTTAGTTATATTTTTGATACCTGCAGTTGAACTCAGGACCTTGTGCTTGCCAGGCAGGCCACTGTGCAGCTGAGTTATAACCCCTGCCCCAAAAGCTCATTTATAATCTTTAGAACATTACTCACAATGGCAAAGAAGCCAACTCTATTTCAGTTTCTACTTCTGGAGGAACGGATACAGCAGCATAATTTATCATGGATTAGAATACTGTCTCACTCTTGTCATTTGTGAGACAATTCCCAAATCCCACAAGTTAAAAGAGGGAAGATGAGGCAGAGCAGTGAAATGGATTTTTATCCCACCCAGGCTGCAAGCCTACTGGATGCTGCCACCCTACACAAAGCCTGGGGCTTCCTTTAGCCACATCCAGAAAAACACGAGACAATTCATTATATGGAACTTGTATCCAGACATGATATATTTTGAACCCTCCTTCTTCCCCTAATCCACTCTACTTTCTTAAAATGCTCTTCTTCTCCTTGTTTATAAGACTTTGTTTCCATTTTATCCTTTTAAACCATTTTTCCTTTCTTTTTCTTTTTTCCATTCTTTCCTTTCCATTTTCCCAATCATATTTTCTCCTTCTTTTTGAATTTTTTTTGTTTTTTCACAATATCTTTTATACAATTAAGTTCTTGTTAACTCAGTTTGTCACACAAGTGAGACCATGAAATATGTATGAGTCTGATTTGTATGAGTCTGATTTACTATACATAATTATGGTCTCAAATTATAGCCATTTAACTAGGAATGTCTCAAGTTTATCCTTTATTTCAGAGTAGTATTCCACTGTATAAGACCCCTACATTTTCTTTATCTATTTCACAGTTGATGGGCATTTGGGTTGTTTCAAAGATTTAGCTATAACAAATTGGCTTATATAAAAATGGGTGTGCATATATAGCTGTGGCATAATATTTTTAATTCTTCCCAAAAGATGACCAGAAGGGCAATAGCTGTGTCAACTGGGACTTCTAGTCTTTTTTTTTTTTTTTTTGGTACATTTTTGCTACAGGGTCTGCAGGGCCTACAGGGTAGCCTACGTAGATCAGACTTGTAGTGATTCTCTTGTTTTCAGCAGCCTAAGCATTGGAATTACAGGTGCGGGACACATGCCCACTATCAATCACCATCTCAGAACACCACAAGTACTTTAGTACACTGAGTTATCTGACAAGACCTTCTACTCCACTTTTGCAGAGTCATCACACTAATTTCTACAGTGGTTGTGTCTATTTACAATCGCACCACCCCTCCAGCATTTGTCATTGATTGATTTCCTGCTGATAGCCATTCTTTCTGGAGTGAGATAAAATCTTGGCATTGTTTTAATTTACATCTCTCTAACAACAACTGATGTTGAATATTTTTATATACTTATTTGCCTTTTTTATTTCTTCATCTGAGAATTATGAATTCATCTCAGATGTTCATTTTTGGGTTGGACGTTTAAATTAAGATGGTTTGATTTTTTTCAATTTTTATATATTATAGATACAAGCCCTTTGTGTGAAGGAAAAGTGGCTACCATTTCTTCCCACCTTGTGGGTTGTCTTTTCACAACGTTAGTGATTTCTTTTTCTATGCAAAAGCTGAAGACAATGTGGGGGACATTATAATACCTGTCTTGAATTATACTATAGAACTACTATGATAAAAGCAGCATGGTTGTGGTACTGGAAAAAATCAGATCTGAAGATGAAAAGAACATATTAGATCAGGCAAAAACAACTATAAACATACTCTATTACCTTATCTGTGACAATTGTGCCAACTACTTTCACTGGAAGAAAAATAGCCTCTTTGTTATCTAGTGCTGGAAAAATTGGCTTTCTACATGCCTAAGACTAATACCAGAACTATCTTTATGACCATTTATTCAACTAAAATCAAAATAGATCAAGGATCTAAATACTAAAGCAAAAGAATTCAATCTGCTAGATGGGAGAACAGGCAGAATTCTTAAAGTTGTATGTGGTCAAAGATTTCATGAACAAAACACTCACCACACAGGAAATAATACCAACAACCAATTTGGTCATTACACATGCTTTATCCCAGTCTCACAGCCCAATGGTCTACCACCTTTGAGAAGCCTCACCTATGAGCACACAGCACTATGGGAATATCTAGATACTAGCTGGTCTTTAAGAAGAAAGAAATTCTGCCACAGGTAACAAATGGCATGTAGGAAACTTGATATTTTGTGAATGGAAATAAGTTATTTACTAAAGACAAACACTGCATGATCCTACTTAGATAACATATCTGAATTGTCAAGCTCATAGAAACAGAGGGTAGAATGCTGGGTGCCAGTTGTGGTGAGATAGAGGAAAATGTTTTTCTTTATGTTTTGTGTTTATTTAATGGATAATAATCATCTCAGAAATCTGTATCTTCTTCAGATGTTTGATCCCCTTACAAATTCTTTGGTCTTTGAACTTGAACATGGACCTTCACTCCATGAATTATGTGATTTTCATGTTGGATTGCATTCTGCAGCCCTTCTGAAGAAAACTGAACCCAACCCAAAATCTCTATGAAAGCCAGTCTCTTTGTTTTGCCTCCGCAGTCCTGGGAATTTTCCTGACAAAAGCAACCAACTTGTTAATACCCACACGCAGCGCCATGGCTCCGCTCATGATGGAGGAGGTCATCCTTAGCCTCGGGATAGAGGACAATATATCCATTCATCAGGTTTCTTGAAAATCCACTTTTACTTTTTATACCAAAATGGGATTCATTGCAAGAACATTATACAGATTTTAAGGTAAAGTTAGAAATATAGACCGATTTGCCAGAAAAGATGCCCAAAGTTGCACTGTAGCTCTGTACTGCCAAGACTGTGTCACAAGCCAGGAATCTGTATTCCAGCAGTAACCACCAGAGCATAGTGCTTCTGCCACTATCGGAAAGCTTTGTCTGAACATGGAACATGCTGGCACTCTGTGAAGTCCACAGCTGTGGCTTTTCTGATCTAATATGCAGCAGCAAAATCAAGTTTCACATCCAGCCACATAATTTTCTGAAAGCAAGAGGAAGTAGTGGTTGAAGGAATAAGGAGGACAAAGGCTGTTACCAAATGCACTTCCCAGAGGAAGTAGTTGAAGTAGCAGACAGTAGGCAAGATTTTCCCTTGCACTGACATATTACTGTTTGCCAAATATTTTGTAAAACCAATAGATAAGGGGCTGATGAGATAGCTCAGCTGACTAAGTGATTGCTTTGGCAAGATCAGGGAGCAGGACTCAATCCCTAGTCCCACATACAACACTGGCCCTGCCCCCAGGGCACACTGAACAATAGATTGAGTCTGGGTGTGGTGGCACATGCCTGTAATCCCAGCACTGGGGAGGCTGAAAACATGAGAATATCCAAGCTACATAGTGAGATCCTGTACCAAACACATTAAAAAAAAAAAAACAAAACAAAACACTGATAGGTGAGCCTTCACACACATCTATAAACTCAGTCATGGGCATTATAGCACATGCTCAGTGAAGTACAGAACCACACAGTGGAGGACAGAATGGAGGATGAATCTTCAGCTTGAAAGTCTCTGCGAAGGGCTGCTGCCCAGGACTATGGTCCCTTCTGTGAGGTGTAACACTAGCAGAGTGGAAAGGCAGATTGATGAAAAGCTGGTCTTTGAACCAAGCCCAAAAGTGCTTTTTTACTTTCGTCACCTGACTGCTCTTCACTACATGATTGTTTTGGCAGACAATGATAAGCATCACCTTTTGCTTTCAAGACTTGGAAATGTACTGGTATGTCTATGAGAGAATTATTTGGGTGTACTTCACTAAGTGGATAACAAATATCTGACAGTATAGTATTTAAAAATGCTTAGTTACTAGATGTGTCCTTAGGGTCCAGTGTATTCATTTAGTATAAAACTTTTTATCCTTATAATCTTCCATCAAAAGTTATATTGAAAAATATGCATCATTAATATACTCAAATCGCATTTGACATTTTATGAATCACATTGGTTCATTTTTGATACTTGTATGTAGCTAAAAACTTTTCATGAAAGGAGCATTTATAATACAGATGCCTTGGTCTCCATGTGCATAATCTTGAAAATAGTTATATAGAAAATTATTTTTTCATATTTGAATTTCCTGTGTTACTATGCCATGTGGCTGAAATTTAATTGCCACTTGGAGCATCTTTCTACACTAAAAGCATAATGGCATTGAATATTTAGTCATTTAATGTGTGTGTGTGTGTGTGTGTGTGTGTGTGTGTGTGTGTGGTGCCAGGGATTGACCCTGGGACCTGGTGTTTGTCAGGTGCTGAGCTATAACACAGCCTAGTCATTTAACTTTGATAATTATATTAATATATGTTTACAGCATTCTATACAATAGCATAAGAATACAAATTCTCAGCTGCACACAGAATGTTCTCTAAAATAGACCATATACTACACCATAGAACATGTTTACGAAAATGCAAAAGGATTAAAATTGTCCTATGCATATTATCTGACCATAGTGCAGTAAAACTGGCAAGTAATGCTGAAGTAATGGAAAGAACTTGAGGAACACATAGAAATTAAAGAGCTCCCTCCTAAGAAATGAGTGGGTCACAGACAAAATTAAAGAAGAAATAAAACAAAAGTGCAAATACAACTTACCAAAACCTATGGAACACAATGTAAACAGTAATGAGGGAATATATA
>NW_004524767.1:3117156-3120768 GCF_000260255.1 Octodon degus | reverse complement strand
TTCACATGCACCCCGTCACTCTGCTGCCGCCAGGAATCATGAAGGAAGGATTCCAGTCGCTTAAATCTGATCTCCTTTATCTTCCTCTCTTTCTTTGCCAAAAGTGCCTGCTTTGCCTGGGTGGCTTTGAGGGCTTGATAAGCCTTCCTCTTTTTCAGGAGATTTTCTGGAACCAAGGGGATCTTTTTTCTTTGCTCTTCTTCTGCCATCTTTCCAGCGTAGGGCTACTGCTCCGGGACTTGCTTAACACTTTGATACACAGTCAAAAGGGATTCAAATGATCTTTAATGAAGTCTTTTAATTTTATGTGAAAAAGTTCCTTAATAACATATAGAAATTTTTATTGCTTTATTCAAGATTAAGTTTAGTCACTTTAAAGGGTAAATTTGGAGACAAATACAGTTATTAAAAGAAACTATGGGAGGATAAATTATATAAGGCTTTTCACTGAAATGAATGTGGTTCAGAGGATATATCATTCTTAAAGCATGATACATCCATTCTCAGATTTATTGTGTGTGTGTGTGTGGGGGGTGTTTTGAATGACCTTACCCCTCATTACCCTGTTTACTGGTAATAAAATCATACATTCAGTTGCACATTATGTGTTTTATTTGCCTAAAGAGATGACAAAAATATGAATGTCACAGATTCAAATTCAGAAAAACCACAGTTGCACTGAAATTACAGAAATGTGATTCAACCCAGAGCCCAGGCCCTGTGTGTGAGTGGGACCACCTGGGGCCCACCAGATCCTAATTCCACCCAGGCCTGGCATATGAGTGAGACTACCCAAAGCCAACTGGGTTCTCATTCTACCCAAGCCCAGCATGTGAGAGAGACCACCCGGGGTCCACTGGATCTTTATTCTACCCGGAGCCCAAGGCTGGCATGAGAGTGAGACAGTTCCAGAACTCACTAGATCCTCATTCAATCCAGAGCCCATGTCCTGAGTGGAACCCTGCAGCAAAACTCCCTGCAAAGAGGCTGGAGGCAAGACCCACCCAGCTGATTCAGGAACAGAACATCTTGCTGGAGAGGCACAGAGGGTTCAGCTCCAAGGTCTGCCACAGGAAGAAAACATGCACAGCAAGCAGACCTAAGCCATACCCACTTGAATGAGTTTGAACATGATAGATCTGGACCTGGTGTTAAAGAAAGGAATAGAGGAAATCAGATAAAAATAATTTTTGAAGTGAAAAAAAAAAGAAATGTTAACTATAATGAAAGAAGTTCTAAGTGCTCGTAAAGAAGACACTGATAAGAAATAAAGCAGAGGGATTACTAATAGCTCAGTAGAATAAGCACTTGCCTGGCAAGCACAAGGGCCTGAGTTCAATCCCAGATTCTGCCCCCCCCCCCGCAAATAGAGCAGAATATAGAAAATGATGGAATTCTTGAATAAGCAATATAGGAAAACAATAGAATGCATGAAGCAGATTCAAAGTTATATACAAGAAATTAAAACCTCAATCACAAGCAGGCAAAACCGTTTGAATGAATGTGAAAATAGTCTTTCAGACCTTAAAGACACAATTGCAGCTAGTAAAAAAGAAAAGATCTCTTAGAAACAACTAGGATGTAGGAAAAAATAATTCAACACCTGCAAGAGGATGCAAAGATGAATAATGTGAGACTAATAGGCATTAATGAGAAAGAATAAGTCAATACAAATGCTATAAAAAGAATACGGATGGAAGTAATAGCAGAAAACTTCCCAAAAATGGAAAAACAATGTGACATTCAGTAATCAAAGCATATAGAATTCCAAATAACATCAAACCAATTAAAAACACACCCAGACATATAATAGTCAAGATCCCAGCAATTCAGCATGGGAACAGTATACTAAAAACCGCTAAAGAAAAGAAACATTACATCTAAAGGAAAACCCATCAGAATAATGGCAGATTTCACAAACCATCAAGGGAAGAAGAGCACGGAGCAAGGTAATACATGTCTTGCAAGAAAACGAAATCCAACCCAGACTGATATACCCTGCAAAACTCACTTTCAAGTATAATGGAGAAGTGAAATACTTCCATGAGAAATAACAACTTAAGAATTTCATGATGACAATACTCAGCCTACATAAACTACTAAAATATTTTCTAGAGAGGGAGCAAAATGACTACAACTCCATGAATGGGAAAGAAACCACCAAATAGGAAAAACAATTAAACATGGGAGAATAAGAGGCATACAACAGCAGTCTTTCAATTATTCTTTTGTATACAGTACCAAAATATTCCCATAAGCATAATCTATAAATGGACTTCTCCTGCACCATATGGGGCATGATTCTATCTGGGTCTACAGGGTGGATATCAAGGAAATAGCAGTAGCTCAGTCCCACATGTGACACATGGCCACCAGTAAGCATCATGGACACTATTCATGTCCATGACACAGTAGAAATTTGTGCGATTTCCTATGCCCAAACTGTTAGAAGTGCTGGTCATTTATTTGCCATTCCAGTATTTATCTTTTTTTATTCTTAGTAATTCTTTACTATCATGAAAACTTTTCCTTAGTTCAATTGTTTGGAAACATTTAATTTTTAATTAATTAATATTTGATTTTCTGAATATTGCTTAATCTTACAATCTACTTAAAATGCATGATATGATATTTTCTAGTATTAGAAACTTTAAAATGTATTGTCCATTTTCCACTGACTTTATATTACTTCTTCCTTGTCTTTTACACACACATGCACACACACACACACACACACACACACATACATGAAAAAAGTGTATAACCTGACATTAGATTGATACTGTTTCATAGAAATCTTTAAATAATATTTAAATGGGTTCATCTAATATATTTTGCATAATCTCGCATGACTATCATTTTGAGCACTCTTTATTCTTTATCCAGGACCATACAGCAACTTCTCTTGTCTTCTGAATTATGCTCTTTGTTATTTCCTATATGCTATGCTTGGAGGTATTAGAATATTTCGAGTTTGTTTAACTGAAAATATTTTAATTTTCATAGGTATGCTTGCTAAGTATAAAGTTCAAAGAGGACAGATCTTTTTTTTTTTCTTTTAGTCCTTCAATTAGTTTAGTTTCTTTTGCACTTGATCTTTTTTTTTTCTAACATGAACTAAGATTCTGTTTAATTTTGTTCTATCATAGCTAATTTTTTATGTATATGCTTTAATGATTTTTTCTTTACACTAAGTTTTAGACAATTTCATTTTTGTGTATCTTGGTATAATTTCATTCAAATTTCTTGTGCAAAATGTTCATTTTTCTTGGATCTTTAAATATTTATTGCCTATCCCTTTCTACTTTGAGAATTCTAATTATACAAATATAAGTTTCTTGATTTAGACACAGAATGAACTATTATGACTGATCTGTAAATTCTTTCTTCTTCATTTTTATTTTGGACGATTTTTATTGCTATATTCATTTAAGTTTTAAATAATTTATTCACAATGTACAATCTATTATTAATCTCATGCTATGTATTTATTTCAGAAATATTTTTCTAAAATTCACTCTGTCTGCATCTTACATTTTTCGCATTTCAATATTTGTCTACAATTTTTAATATGATATGTAATTATTGATTTTCAATAAAGTTAATAAAAAA
>NW_004524767.1:3108910-3117056 GCF_000260255.1 Octodon degus | reverse complement strand
AAAATTCAGAAGATCATCAATACCTATTTGAAAAATCTTTACTTCCATAGGATAGGAAACAGGGCCAACCAGATAGCTTAGTGGACTAAGCTCCTGCTTAGGCAAGGACAGGGATTACATTTCTGCCACCACGTGCCATGCCTGCCTCACCCTTGAGCATGCTGAGCTGGTCAGTAAAACTGGGTGTGGTTGTGTATGTCTGTAATCCCAGTGCTGAGGAGGCTGAAAACAGGAGGACCATTAGGAGTCTGAGCTGCATAGTGAGATCCTGTGCCAAATACATAAAGGAAACACAAAAGAAATGAAAAAATTCCTGGAAACTTATGAATTATCAAAGCTGAGCAAAAACGGTATAAATATTTTGAATAACACAGTTATCAGCTAATGAGATTAAAAATGCAAGAAATAACTTACAAACAAAGAAAAGACCAGGTTCTGCCAGATTCACTGCTGAATTCTGCACAATATTTAGTGATGATTTAATGCAAATATTCTTCAAACTCTTTAATGAAATTAAAGGGAAGCAATTTGCCCTAACTCATACATGTAGAAAAACATTTGTTTGATACCAAAGGAAAAAAAAAAGCTATAAAAGAGAACTACAGGTCAATCTCTCTATTAAAAAACATGCAAAAATCATAAAGAAAAGAATAGAAAACATTGGTACTGGCACATTATGTATATAACTTGGGGATGGAGGCTCACTAAGGCCATAAAGATAAAGAAGCACTTAAAAAACAGGTTTAAGAGAAGCCAGAAAGTAAAAAGTTGGATCGAGCTAATAATGGGACAAATAGAGTTTCAAGAACTGTAAATGGAGGGTCAGCCACATAGCTCAGTGGATTAAAGCACCTGCTTAGGCAGACACAGGGGTCAGAAGTTCAATCCCCATCATGTCATGCTGGCCCTACCCCCAGGGCATGCTCAGAGGGCAATTGAGACTGGGCTTGGTGGCACATGCCTGTAATACCAGTGTTTGGAGAGCTGAAAACAGGAGACTCACTACAAGTCTGATCTCTGTAATGAGACCCTGTAGATCCTATAGACCCTGAAAAAACAAAAGAACTGTAAATCTTTATAGATGTATATAAAAATGTTTGTCATTTTCTTGGTTCCTGTATTTGTGCTATTTTCTAAGATGACTACAAAAGACTTAGAGTGAAGTATTATTTTAAAATTAAGTCTCAAACAGGGCAAGAAGGGTAAAGCAAAGTTACAGAAGATCGAGTTTAAACCCTTTCTAGCTTTGCTCAGTTAGATGAAAAAGGAAACAACTAAGGTGGTGGAGAACATGGGAACTCAGTAGGTGAGCATGAGTTAGGACAAAACTATGGGCAACAAGCACCACTGCTCAGGTAAAATTGATTAAATCCAGTACCAAATGAGGAAGCAAGTCACGTAGTAAGTGGGCATCATTATGGGAAAGGGTTTCTTCCTGTTAGGGGTTGTGTTAGTTATTCCTCAGGGCTCTTTCAAGGTGATTGATACTTATTTAGAATATCAATAACTGATGCCCATCCTTAAGGAAGTATGTTGCTAAATTTTACTAGTATTAAGGCAAAAAAATACAAAATATACATATTAACTATAGATAAAAGATTTTATTCCTTCCAGAATTTTCTGATAAGTTATTTCTGCTTATTGACAAATAACAAAATCTGACTAGTCTATTTATAACTACAAATTTCTAAAAATTGTAATAGTTACTATAAATTAATCTGACCAGGAATATATGGTTGAGTCTATTCATAATTTTGCAAAGACATCTGTGTATACTGTGCATTTGTCAATGCGTATGTCATTATGTAAACTGGTGTTCCTCTTTTTTCTTTTCTGATCATTTGTTTATAATACAATTTAGGATACAGGCTTAAAAATATGCATTCTCCAAAGTTACCAGTTGGTTTAAGTGATATTAAATTCAGTTTAAAAGTTTATTAAAAAGTTTGAGATAATTAAGCATAAATTCCTTAGAGTGAGAAGAAATTATTAGAAAGAATTCCAACTGATAAATAAAGAGGGGTGGCCAAACTTTTTGTTCATTAATGGGAGCTCCCAATGATCTCAATAGTCTCTTAGGAAACACCTTCAATAAATTGGCCATTGGTTAAAAGATAAAGTTTTTCAGAAAAAAATTACAATAAGGTTTTCTCTTAAATCTGATTTTGGTATAAAACTAAATTAAGAAACAAAGGTTTTCACATGTGTACAATGAATCATTATTATTAATCTCATGTTGTATTAAGTATATTCATAATTCCAACTGAATAGGTCTTCTAAAATGTAAAACAAAGATTGCTTATTGTGATAAGACTTTCTCACAGATTCAAACCTCTGCCTTAAAAAAAATCTAGTGATGTGTATCCTATTTAAGGACAACTAGTTAGTGAAAATTTCTTATGTATTAGAAATGATTGGTTAATAGGGTTATGTTATGTTAAAATGAAATGTAAATGTGTCACAAAATATCATCAGGAATTTTCTGCTATGATGTTGTATATGGCTTTGATTTCTAAATTTTTATGTAAAATATGTAACTGTCTTTTTACATTCCATAAGAATTTATATATTAGAATATCCATGGTTGTTAGAACATAACATTTTCATTTTATGTATAAGGTGTGTGATATTCAGGTAGATGGAAATATTAAGCTTACTGCCTCTGTTACAGGGTAATAATGTCATTCAAAGGCTCTTCTGGATGCTTAACAACTAAAGTTTGGAGACCAAATGTTAGATAGGTGGGCTAAAAGGATAGCCAATATTTTGGCCCTAGGTCTTTAAGGTCAATGAGGACTCAGAACATAAGAGAACTCCTGCTGTGACATCCTGTAACTCAGTTGTATCCCAAATTTTCTGTTTAAGGAGATTATGGGGCCACAGAAGAAAGTGATCAATGATGTATAGTGTGCCTAAGGAGAGTCACCTAGAGAGAAAGAAGTTTCTCAGGCTCTCGTAGAGAGCAAATTTGTCAAGTAATGACTGTGACGCATCCAGATGACTGAATGAGTCATCTCATTGACTGAAGATCTAGGAGGTGCTGTACATGATTCTGAGGTAAGTCTTGACGAGATTTAACTGACCTTGTCAGGTAGCAAAAGTTAAATTTGTATTTATACAAGTCTTGCTTTAACTTAGTCTCAACTATCCAGCAGAAAAGTGTAACCACAAGATGTGAAAAGTGATGTCATACTAATATGCTAAACTGTAGAGGATCAAATCACTAACAACTTCTGACAATTACCAATTGTACTGGTAACTCACTACTGTTATGGACTACTGGGCTATATAAGGTTACATTGCTGAACTCAAGTACCTAAAATTGTTTTTACTGGTATCAAGTATGGAAAAAGTTCTCCAAATAATTCTCCAAATACAGCTTCTCTAAGTACAACAGGACATCCATAACTGACACAAAAAAACAAAAAAGAAGGATATGTTGGGAGCCATGGAATCTGGAGAATAGATTAAATGTGTGTAGGTGGGACTAGGCCTCATTACCTGAAGCAAACAAGCTATCTCATTCCTGAGATAAGCATCCTGACTGAATAATGTTGGCTATTAGTCACTAGGCAACCTTGTGTAGCATGTTATTAACATTGCAGAGGTATAAATAAACATTCATATTGCTGTTCACAGGACTATCTCGCCAACCAGGTAGATGAGACACCACCTAACCCAGCTTTTGTCCTCTTGTCTATCTTTTCCTTATTCCTACTGCTGTTTCTTCTTGAGTAGAATGGATCAAACTGAGACACATGGATCCCTACAGATTTCCAAGGTTTAGCTACTATAAAAGATGCTGCTGGCCTGGGGAGATAGCTCAGCAGCATGAGCACCTGCCTGGTAAGTGCAAGGTCTTGAGTTTGATTCCCAGTATCAAAAGCAAGCAAACAGACCAAACAAACAAAAACCTATGCTGCTATAAACATGGGTGTCCACATTCCACCACAGGGTGATGCTTTTAACACTTTCAGGAAGATACCTAGATGAAGAATAACTGGATCAAATGAAACCTCTAATTTTAGGTTTTTTTATTAAATCTTCATACTGATTTCCCAACTGATTATACCAACTAACACTCTCACCAACAGTAGAGAAGTGTTTTCTTCCCCAAAGCCCCTCCAGCATTTGTAATTAGCTGATTTCTTGAGGTCAGCCATTCTTTATAGAATGATATGGAATCTGTGTTGTTTTTCTTTGCATTTCTTGAATAACCAGAAATGTTGAACAGTTTTTCATATTTTTTTGATCAATTTACTTCATTTGAGAAGTGTATGTTCATTTCAAATGCCCAGTTTTGGAAAGGGTCTTTAAATTTTGGAATTCTATACTTTTGAGTTCTTTATATATTCTGGATAGTAATCTTCTGTCTGAGGAGTAGCAGACAATTTTTTCCCCATGCTGTGGGTTGTCTCTTCATTTTGTTGGTGGTTTCTTTTGTTGTGCAAAAGCTTTTAAATTTGATGTTCCATTTATTTATCCTTTGTAATATTTCCTGTGTGACTGGGATTTTTTTCATAGAGCCTTTGCCTATCCTTGTGACTTCTAGAGTTTTACCTATCCCAGTTTTGAGCAGAATGGGTGTTTCTGCACTGATGTTTAGATCATTGATAATTTTTGTTTTAGTTTAGTGCATGAGAAGAGATAAGAGTTTAGACTTTGTGTTTAACATGTGGAAGTACAGCTTTGCTAGCACCTTTACAGAACAGGAGACATTTCTTCCATTGAAAGTGTTTGACTCCATTTTTCCAAAATAAGGTAGCTGGATGTGTTGGAAGTTATGTCTGAAATTTTTGTCCTGACCCATTCATCCTCAAATCTCTTTTTGTCAATATTCTTCTTTTTTTTTATAACTGTAGCTTTGTAGTGTAAGGTCAAATCAACGATTGTGATGTCTCCTGCCTTGCCTTTGTTGCCTTGAATTGCTTTTGTGCTTCTGGTTCCAGAGGAATGGAGTGCTATAGATATTTTGGTTGTGATTGCTTTAAATCTATATAATAGGTTTGGCCATTTTTCTAATCTGATTCTTTTTCTTCTTTTCGGTCTGAAGTTCTGTCAGCTATACTTTCAGAATTATGTTTTGTGATATCTTAATTTGACATTTTATCTTTTTATTTCTTAGAGCTGTACAAAGAATAATCTAAAAGCCAGAGAATTTGAAAAAGTTTAAAATCTACCACAGGAGTGAGATGATTGCCTTAAATCTACAAATTTCTTTCTAACTAGGTTTTCCCTTGAAGCTACAAAGTTTACATAATTTTGTAATTCCCTTCTGAGAAAATATGTCTTTATCATTATATTCAGTTACTATTATTTTTCCCCAATTGCTAAATTACAGAGAAGGTAAAAGACAGACAAATATTATGATTAGAATTAGACATTTATAAATAATTTTATCTTAATACTGAATCAGAATTTAGATTCATAAATTACCTTCCCCACAAAAAAGGCATGCAGATTACAGGTCACTAAGCCTGAAATATTAACTCATTGGCTCAATTAACATAGCTAGAAAAGTTGTGCACATTGAAGATTTTGAAAAATAAGATAAGTTGGAAAGAAATTTTTTTCATTTAAATATTATGCAAGAGAGAGTTGCTCTTTGCCAAAAGAAATTTACTTTTTTATCTTACTGGCAAATCTGGGACCATTGAAAAGCAGAATTTTCCATTGGAGAACTAATTTTGTCTAAGATTGTTATATTTTGTTTATAAATTATTTAAATTTCTTCCTATTCCTTCTCCTTATAAAACTCACTTTTAACTTCGTGGTGACATTAACCATAGTCATCATAGCACTCATAGTTTTCTTAAGCATATTTCTCAGGCATAATTGAAATTCAGTGTTCTTTGTCCCCCATCTCCCTCCTTTATCGCTCTGCCCCTCTGTATCCCCTGGCATCAGTGTTCTTTTCTCTGAATATATCTTAGACATCTCACTTCACATGAAATCACACTTTTTTATCTTTCGCTGTCTGGCTTACTTTATTTAATACAATGTCTGTCTGGTTAATCCATTTTGTCACAAATGACAAAATTTCCTTTCCTAAAGGGTAATGTTTCACTATACATATTTCAGACACAGCTATGAAAAGATTTCTCTGCCATACTCACTGATAGCCTTCTTCTGATTTATAATACTCCCTGACTTCTTGGTCCATAGTACCACTGCCTCGCCAATCAGCATATTCTTTAAAATGTTTTGAGGTTGTCTGTGTGCTTGTCTTTCTTTCAATCTCAGAACATAGCCTAAAAGGCAGAAAGCTGATCTGACATAATCACTGCTCTTATTTGGTGGGCCAAATACTATTATTGACATGTGTATTCTACTGCTTATATAGCTGCAAAGACATCAGATTGGTCCACAGATTTGTCTTGGAATTTATAAATTCTAGAACTGTGACCAAAAAAAAATCTGTTTTGAATTCACTATAGTATATTCTTCCATACCATCCAGAATTGATTGAATCATTAATCAGCTAAGTAGAAATGGATACTCCTGAGTATATATGTTCACTAGGTGACATAGGACTCATGACACTTTTCTTTTGCAATGCACTAGAATAAAAATAGAGCCATTTCATAAGTATTTTTAAGCTTCTACGTAGAAAAATGAATTATGTTCTAGTTTTTTCAAATATTTAGTTTTTAGAACAAGTATTATGAACTTTTTATAAATTCATAAATAATTTGGGAAGTCATGACAATGTTTTGGGACTTGCTTAACATTTTCTTTGTTTTTTTTTTTTAAATTTTATTTATTTATTTTTTCAGAACCAGGTATTGAACTCAGGCCCTTGCACTTGGCAGGCAAGCACTTATTCAACTGAGCTATCTCCCTGGCCCCTAGGACTTCTTAATAAAGGCAAAACCTGTAACAGCTATTCCTGGCAGGTGAAGTATGGAACCAACACATCTAATTCATGACCTCACAACCTGGCAGGCTATAAGGCACTGTTAACCTCTATCTCAGTTTCATAGCTGACAGGTGAGCCCACACCACAGTGAGGCCGATTAGAAAGGACCAGGGGGCACAATGAGGGGACAAGTTTTCAGTACAGCTGGCCTGTTTGGTTCCTCCTCACCAACTGCTCAAGACTGTGAGCTACAGCAAGTGAGGGAGCAGAAGACACAGGGGAGAACAACTGAGCACCAAACCCTAGGATCCAGGTGACATTTTTACTTTGGGCTTTATACTGCTTAACTACGTTAAGTGGAAACACTCAACTGGCTTGGTGCTCTCACATAGGACATGATCGAATTAGCTAGCTAGCTCAGGGCCTGGGTGACAAAAACCAACAACAGGGCTTGTTTTAAAATTTTATGTATTTGGTCCAGGGTCTCACTATGCTCTGATTGACAGTGATTCTGTTTTAGCCTCCCCAGTGCTGGGATTACAGTTGTGCACCACCACACCTGGTCTTGATAGTGTTTTTTTTTTTTTTTTTTTTTTAATACAAGATGCACAGGTCCTAAAGAGAAGACTCCAGAAACACCGTGAAATTTCCAACAAACTTCAGTGAATCCCTTGCTTCTAGGAAGGAGGTTCTTCCTTTCCCAAATTCTTATTTATGTCATTTTGAAACAGGGTTTCACTATGCAGTACACGCAGGCCTTGAACTCACTTTATAGCCCGGCTGGCCTCAAACTCAGTGATCTTTCTGCCTCAGACTCCCCAGTGTCCAGATTACAGGAGTGTGCCATTATGCCAGGCTCCCTTCCCAAATTCTGAGGTAGAGAAAAGAAACTGAGTCAGTTCCAAGGTAAGGTACAAAAGCCATCTGGGCCACGCAAGTCTGAGAACTCACAAAGCCATATCACTGAAAGCTGGAACTTGGACTCCTGCAGCTGAACACTTGTTTTCCAGAGAGTTGTAACTGTATTTTCATTCTTTTCAAGAGCTCTGGGGCGTGCTCACTTCGGCAGCACATATACTAAAATTGGAACGATACAGAGAAGATTAGCATGGCCCCTGCGCAAGGATGACATGCAAATTCGTGAAGCGTTCCATATTTTTAAGAATGATAAACTGCAAGCCTTTATATTGAAGTGTATGCCACTTGAACATATACTCATAAGTGAAATAAACCAGACACACATGTGTAAATATCGTATAGTCTCCCTAGTATAAGAACTCTAAAGAA
>NW_004524767.1:3079783-3102423 GCF_000260255.1 Octodon degus | reverse complement strand
TGCACCACAGAAATTTGCTGGGAAACATATCACAACTTAAATTATGAATATTTTTGCGTTTATTTGTTATAAAAACTTTGTGGTCTAAAGTTTGGGTTAATATTTCTTTCACTTATCACATTGGAATAAGTCTGAAAAAATGAGCAAAATAGTTATTATATTAGGACAATATTTGTAATGCATTAAGGTAGTGTCATTCATGCAGGTTTTTTTTTGATTTATAGAGATTTTTAAGATAATATTGTTTCATATTTCTCTCATTACTTATCCTTGTTCTGTTGCTGACTAAGAGTCACATGCATCCATCTTCCCAATATCTGGTTTCTTCTCAGATTTAGGTATCAGTTTAAATATCACTTTGTCTAATGAGGTCTTCCTGGTGACATTTTGATGCAACTGTTTTTGCCTCACCAAATCATCTTGTTCCTTCACATTGCCTTACTTAATGTTCACATTTTAATCACTCTGAAGTTACTTTAACTTATTTTCAATTTTTTCATTCACTTTTTTACTGCTAAAATATTACCTTTATGATAAGGCAGTCTATGTCTATCTTATTTACATTGTTATATCCAAACTATAATAGTAGTAAGCACATAATAGTTGCTTAGTAAAATGCTACTTAAAAACTACTTGATTATTTACATGAGATTTTATTATTTTGGAGAAAAAAGGACAAAAATCAAAGAAGCCATGATACAATTTATTTAAGTTTAACTGTCCTGTCCTTAAAAGGCCAGAGAAAGATAAAAATACTTTGTCATGCAGATTGTCTCCTAATATCTTGTGTGTTCAACAGAATGCTCTTAGAGTTGATATAAATAAAAATTGCCCAGAAAATAGACAAGTCACTTAAAAGTAGAAGATAGAAAAATATTCAAAAGAAAATAAACATACTGCAGTTATTTTATGTAGACTTTAAAAGAGTTCCTATAAATATATTTCATGATCATTGAAGTTTTGCCTTCTGGCTAACATACATAAAGAGACACTAACTTGCTCTTCCACCCTATGTTTATAGGGACTGCATGCTTTTCAATCACCAGGCAACAAAGAGTACAGGCCATGTTACTTAATAAGGAATACACACATGTGGCAACAAGGTAAAAACTAGTGCAGTGCATTATATATGGGAGAAAGGAAAAAGTGAATTTTGTAAGTAGAACCAACTGGATTCTTTTGAAAAAATTCTAGAAAGGAAAAGTTGTGCTTTTACAATATTAGCAGAGAGTGTGAGGAATATTCCTATGGGCTTCGGGCTAACTAAGGTGCATATGTTTAGGACAAGACTCCAGTTCAGAGGCCTCGATGAAAGACTATGCTGCAGATCTCAAGAGTAACTAAATATGTCAGAACTGTGGCCCACTTAGGTGTGAAAAATCCACTACTATCACCTACCTCAGGCATTCAGTGAGAGCAAGGAAAAGTCACAGTAAGGATCACGGCCTTCATTAACAGACATTCTCCCAAATAAGGACCAAACTTTCACAAAAGCTTTTCATAATGAAAAGGATGCATTAGTAATGTAACGTTTTGTCAAAACCAAACAACCTTTGTAAATCAATATAATTCAATCTAAAGCACCTTTCCTATTTGCTGTTTTAGCATCCACAATATCCAGCACTGAAACAAGAATTACTAGACATATAAAGAGGTAGGAAAAGAAAATCCATAATCTAAGAAAGAACAATTCATATAAACACTTTGAAGATGGTGAGGTGTCAAAACTAAGCAATAAAATTTAAAAACACTGCTCTTGGACTGGAGAGACAGCTCAGTGGCCTAGGCACCTGACTTATAAGCAAGTACAAGGTCCTGAGTTTGAATCCCTGTACTGCATGGCACGTGGTCCTGGAACCTCTTGTGGTGGCACATGCCTCTAGTCCCAACGCTGCAGATGTTGAGACGAGATAATCACTGTAAGTCTGAACTGTGTAGCAAGACCCTGTGTCCAAAATTAAAATTAAAATTAAAAAAATACTGCTCTTAATGCATCCAAACATGGAATAGAAACAGTGGCTCTTAGTTTACTAGGGATATTCTAACAAAGCATCACACACTGGCTGGTTTAATGAACAGAAATTTATTGACTCACAGAGTGGCTAGAGGTTAAGGTATAAGCCTGGTCAACTCCCACTAAGTGTGAAATAATAGATTCCGTACTTGTCTCCTAATTCTTAATGATTTTTAATGATTATTTTAGATGCTGCCTCTTTTTTCAACATCCTTTCTTGCAATATAAATGCCTCTAAAATGGAAACTGTAAAATCTTTCTTATATTTTAATATATACCTTAAGAAAGATGAAATAGACTAAATTAGGTTGGAATGAACTGTACATTCAGAAGTATTCAGACTTCTCTATAATTTGCCTCATACTCTCTCTCTCTCTCTCTCTTTTTTTTTTTTTTTTGGTGGAACTGGGAATTGAAATCAGGCCCTTGCGCTTGCCAGGGAAGCACTTATTCTACTGAGCCATCTCCCTGGACCCCTCATACTCATTTTATAAATTTTCACTTGGAGAACAAAGCTAGAAGAATATGAGAAGATTGGAAGTTTGAATAGAGGATCTACTCATGGGAGTGTGGTTAAAAGGATAAATGGGACGGAATCACAGGAAACTTAATAAAATTTATCCCTTTCTTGTCCCGTATTACAGTTTTCCATGGATGGAATCTGATGTTAGATTCAATTAGAAAGTGCAAATATCCATACGTATACATAAAACTGGAGATATGAAATGAGAAATAGCATTTCTAAAGATATGATAATGTGTTTCATGAAGAGTATCAAATTGTTTTTAATGAAGAAAACATGGTCAGGTTTTCATTTACAAAAAGAAGATTATATAAACTTTATGCATTGGAAATATACCTGGGAAGTTGGGAAGAAAAATGTCTCAAATATCACATATTTACTTTCATAGAGATTCAAAGACCAGTGTGTTTTCTCCTAAACATAGTGCTTTTATTTCTTTGTATGGTCATTTCTGTTTACTAATGTGAAGCCTATGCCACAATGTGTAGATGCTGATATATGATTTAGAGATCAGTCTAGATGCAAGGGTGATTGGGAAGAACACTCTAATTCCAAATTTGAGATTAAAATAAATTTTGTCTTTACCCAGATTATGGAACAGTCATTGCCAAATTGTTACTAGGCTGATATTTGGTTCAGCAGTTAACAATATCCAGAGGAGTTTAGTTGTCTAAGAAAATTCACCTTTCTCATGATTTCAGAATCAAATCACTGAGCTCTTTGCTGCCTAGTAGACTAAATAGGTGCAAATAGGGATTCAGTATACCTTGTTCATCAAGTATCAAAGAAGTCACTATGAGAGAGAGGGAGGGAGAGAGAGAAAGAAGAAGGAGGGAGCTAGACACAGGAAGATGGAGAGATGGACAGACAGAGACAGACACAGACAGAGGGAGACAGAGACAGAGATTGTATGCAACTTTATAATCAACGGGAGAGTGCTTTTAAAATTTCTCTAAGTAACAACAATTGAATTGTGTCTTTTTCCAGTGTATGGAGTTGAAAGCAGTGGTACAATGTGCAGACACTCCAAAAGTAAGTGCTCTAAGTCTGTGTGTACTTTTCCTCCTGAGGTTTTTGTAAATAAAAAACTTCTCTTTGCCAGCAAAATAACAGCTTCAATCAATTTCTCTTTTAGCTTATGTAAGAGATGTTGATTAAAATAAGGATGAATCACAGATGGAACATGAAGCATGCTGTTCCCCCTGGATATTAAAGGACAAACAAACAAGGTCTCTTCAGACTTCAATTTTCTGTCAGAATGATCAGAGAACGGTAACTGAATGGCATCCATTAGGGAGAATTCAAGGCCAATAACGGCAATAGGTTTCAGTAACTGTGTACAAGTGTCTCCTGGGAACTATAAAACTCTGACAAAACAAGCCTTTCTGCCTGTCATGTCAGGCATCTGAATGATGGTCTTTATTTTGGTCTCACATTTGGGTGATTAGCTGTATTTTGCACTTTTGTACTTGTTCTATTTTATTATACTCTCTCCGTAGTCAAAAGCATGTAACACCTTGCATCTCTGATGCACCAGGCAGCAATAGTAACACCTGCTTCAGACTTCCTTCTTGGCAACTCTCACTGAAGGGATCCAGTGTACTGGAACTTTTATCTAAACTCTAACTTTCAGTGCTGACAAACTGTAAAGTCTTACTTTACCACTGCCTTTTGAACTTCTCAAGAGTGATTGTCGTCTCTCTCTACCTTTGTTGTTAAATTGCTTTAGTCCTCAAACACGTGTGAGCAGACGTGTGCCAAGAGATTCCTGTCTGGCTCCTGCACTGGGTTGCCTTTCCTTCTGGGTGGTCCCATGATGGAATCCACCATGGGGACAGCTTTGATTGTGTGGTTCTGGTTGTTGATCAAGCTCAATGGGCTTGCACTGTTTGTTCATTTGACATTTTACTTGTCTATATTTGTGATACACATTAATTACATATAACTTAGAGAACTGATACGTATACATATAGCCTTTTTTAAGTTTCATTTTTATTAGTTTAAGTTTGCAATCCACAGTAGCAGACATCATCTAAGGAGATTATTAAATCTCTCTCTCTCTCTCTCTCTCTCTCTCTCTATATATATATATATATATATATAATATATATATATATTATATATATAATAGTATAATAATATAATAATATATTATATTATTCAGTTGTCTCAATTTTCTTTTTCCCTCCTGTCCTCCCTCTTTTTCATCTGAATATGTCCTTCAAATTTCCTATCATCTATCTTTTATTTTGCCTGAACTTTTAACTCTTAGGCTTGAATCATTACAGTGATGCAAAATTTCACTTGTGACCCTGCTTGCATTTGTGACGTTATCTCTTATTGGTCTCTCTGTTCTAGCTGGTGGGCTGCTTATCAACTTGCAGTTCCATGAATACAGCACATCGTACCTCATCACCCCTCATTTTTCCATGACATTCCATCCACTTAAATTCCTTTCTGCTTGCATAACTCTTATCCATGTCTGTTTTATTTTTACATAATATTTCCTTAGGGATATTGTTATTTATGTCTGTAAGAATAGCCATGATGGCTCTGCTATGGCTAACTATGATTGCATTTATCCTTTAATAGTTTTGCCAAGTTGTGTTGTAATACTTTCTTTGACTTGATTTTATACAAGCAGTGTCTACGGAGCAAACTTGAACTGTTCAGTAACTCTTGCATACCTACTGTGAAGTTAGTAGAGCCATAATCAATAGTGATCACATAATTAAATAAAACTAGCATATTTTATTACAAATGAATTGTGCCTTTATTTTCCAGTAGGTGTTTATTTTTATTCCAATATTTGACATTTGTAAACCTTAGATTCAACTTTGAGAAAATAAGGCAGGGGACTACAGGTTACTCAAAAACTCCTTTACAGTAATTCAGCAAGAATTCATTGCAACATAGAAACTGTACTAAACTATATCAAATATTTAAGTTTCTGGTATATATAAGCTGTGTGCCAGAAATTTAAAAAGGAAACCTGAAAATAAAAGTACAGTCTGATCTATTTGGCTTATTTCTTACAGAATTCAGGTAAGAGTATTGATAGGAGATTAGATCATTTAATGAGGTAAGTTTCTATGAGTTTTTGAAAGCAAGTCATATAAAACATGTTTATGGAACATACTGACAGCAAAGAGTTTTTGTAATGTGGGAGCTCTCTTTACCTCTTTCCATAAATCAAATTAAAGACCTCCTTTAAACTAAGAAATTGGGAGAGTATGAGGAACCTCTAATATTTCACAGGTTTCTTCAAGAAGGCAGTTACAGAGTCAACTTCCCTTGTCAGGGAAGCGCTGATTCCACTGAGCCATCTCCCTGGCCCTAGTGTCAACTATCTTAATCTTAGGACAAATTAAAGTAATTACTCCTGAAATCTATTTTGTATACTTAGGTTGATTAGTGGTCTTCCATTTGAGGAAAGAAAATCTAGAATTAATGGAAGATGGGGCTAGGGAGACGGCTCAGTGAAATAAGTGCTTCCCTGGCAAGAGCAAAGGCCTGAGTTCAATCCCTGGTTCCGAAAAAAAAAAACAAAAAAACAAAAAAACAAAAAAACAACTTATGGAAGAAAGCTAAGCTTGAACTGGAAGGGCTCAATTTCCCCTACAAGGTGGAACTATTACCTCTTACTCTTTTATTCTGTCATAGAAAAAGAAATAAAGATTGTGTAAATTAACATTTTCTTCATAGAATTAAAAAAATTGCTGGAATTGAGCAGCAGATTGGACAATACGTAATTTATATCATACTGAACTAATCTGGAACAGCAATAAAATCTTTCTAAGAGAAATCTCAGCAGAGAACAGAACAAACATGGAGTGGAAAATTATCCTCAATAAGTACAAAAAATGTTCCCCAGTCAACATTTTTTCTAGTCACAATAATTGACCAACTATATACAAAATTCAATATATAGTTCTTGACTTTTAATGCTGGACAGTCATATCTGGGATCTTGAATTTTTAAGGAAGACAAAACAACCCACAAAGGCCTTGCTATTATGGAACTCATAGCATAGAAGAAACCAAAGCAGAAGAAATGGTCCTGTAACTGGGTATGGAATGGTAAGTTTAGGGTAAAATATGGTGCACCAGGGAAAATGGAGAACATAGGGGGATGGAAACGGTAGTGCTGAGAAAGGAATAGGGGGGTAGAGTGAACATAAAATAAACTCTGAGATGAAGACTAGTAGTAAGATTAGGTTCTAGAGCCCAGTGACTCAGGCAAATACAGTAGGAAGTTGATGTAGGACTGTGTAGTTCATGGAAAATGCTCTGGAGGTCCAAAACTATTGAAGGGTTTGAAGATGAAGAGACATTAGAGACAAAATGCACATGTATGTCAGTGTAGGATGATGTTTAGAGCCATCTAAATATAACTAAGTAAATCATACACAAAGAGAAAAACAAAGAGAAGAAAAAAATAACATTTTCAGAAGAGAAATACTTGTCATTTCTTGTTTCTTCTGGGAGTTACACATAAGTCAGTTAATTGCTGCTATGATTTTAAATTTGTCTATTTCTCTTAGAAATTTGGCAACATTTATTTAAACATCTATTATTAAAGGTATTAGAACTTTTATGATTTTTGTTAAAATTTAAAAATGACGTTAAATTTATGCATGTGCAAATATTTATGCTACATTTACTGACTTAATCTTTCTGAATAATTCAGATGAGACTACATATATATATATTATGACTAGTTTTTTAATAAAATATGGCAAATTACATATCAAAAATTTAAGCCAATAATACTTAGAAAATTCTTAAATATTTGCTATAAATTGGTCACCTTAGTGTTTTAGTTGTCTATAGTTTATTTTTTAAATTTTTTATACTTATAGTACAAAATTATACCTATATGTAATATCCTGTGTTACTTTTCAAACATAGATACATTATGTAATGCTAAGTCACATTAAACATTGCTATCCACTCCAATACTTATCATTTCTTTACAGTATAAAGAAATCTTTTTGCTAACATGTTAAAAAAACATTATTATTGTCTATGTGCTTGCATAGAGACCCAATTTTGTGTCTAAATTCCTTTTTAAAGTCTCTTAAACCCCTACAAACTTTAGATGAACTCATTTTTCCCCAAATCATGTGTTAAGCAGTTTCCATTTGTAAGAAGTTCTATCTCTGGAAAACGCTGTTGCTGACAAATGCTGTAATAAACCCATGACTATGACTTAGCTGGTGATTAGATAAACTCTGTCCTTTACCTTTCTGGAAAGTACTTGATAATTTTAAACTGCACCAATTACTACAGAAGCCGCTGTGTTCCTCTGTTTGGAGTTGATGCTCCTGACTGACAACAGTTCGGGTATTGTCTGCATGCTAACTATACCTGCTTGTTGCCACTTCTCAGTTTCTGTGAGCACCTCCAGCTACTTGCTGTAACATTTTGGAGGCCTGGGCAGGGAGGATGTCACACTCCACCAGGCCCAAACCAATGTATCTATTTCAGAGAAAAATAATATTTTAAGCAAGGATATCCAAAGCCGCTAAAAAAGGAAAAAGTAAAAAAGAAGTGCCTATGATAGATGCAGGGGAAGTTTTAAATTGATAGACTCAAGGGTCTTCATCTCTGAGGCCCAGGAAATGCATGTTAACCACAGCTGCAGGGTCATAAACTCTAGATTTGGTATTTCTTTGGGTAACAAATTTTTATGTGTTAAATTTTGATATGTTTTTGTCTATTGCTTATAATTGCTTATGTCTTGTCATTTACAAGGCTTGTTAAAATGTGATAAATGTAAGTTAAAACATGCACATGCTATAAAATTATGATATTTCCTTAATGGGGCATTTGTATTCTTGTTTTGTTCTTGAATATGTTGCATTTGTACTAGTTACTAAATGCATTGGTGTTTATGATTTGACTTATCATACAGAAACACTGAAGATATTAACATCAAAATTCCCCCATAGTGGACTTTAATATAGATTTCTGTAAAAAATCTAGCTCATATTTACAAAAACTATATATGCCTGCATATAAATATTTCACCACCTAAAAGACATTCAGATCAGTGGCCATTCCTAAGACTGGGAGGACAGGTTTCACTGGGACAGAATAGATCTGATCCTCCTCTACACTCCACAGGAAATATCAGGAGTAGTCTGCTTCAGTTTTTCTCTGGACTTGCTCTTAATCTTTTTCCTGCCACTTTGTACTTTCCCTTTTAGCAGCACATAAACTTAAAAATAAAAATACTCTAGACTGTACCAAACTCTCACATTCAGCAACAAAGTTAAACTCATAAAATATGAGCATTTGATAATGCCCAAAAAGAAGAAAGTTTTCTTAGAGAAAGAATACATACCTCGCCTTGGGTCAGATGAGACATTAGAATTTTGCCAATCCAGGAGAACACACATAAAAGCCATGTCCTAGCCTGATGCTCTAGGGAAGTCCTGCCCTGAAGGAAAAACCTGAGACACCATGGAAAAAACCAAAATCTGGGTGAAACCAGGAGCTATTTTCCAAATCATCACACTTATGGGACCAACAAATTTAGCTTAAGGAGGATATTTGATTCCTTTTCTCCAGATAGGTCTCTTTATAGTAATATGAATTGTCTCAACTACTCTTCTATTGCTCAGGCAAATATCAGACACCTAAAATTAAGAAAGGAAAGGCTTATTTAGCTCACATTTAGTGGAGGTTCCAGTCCATACTCAACTGGCTCCAAGGTAGAGTGGCACAAGGCAAAGCAATCCTTCGTGGCAGCAGCAAAGAACAAAAGGAAGGGCAGCAGCTCAGAGGACTAGTAAGCCCCTGTCCCCTCCTCACATTGCATTGCAGATTACCAGTGCTAGCGTTGGTGCAGCACCAGCAACCACAATAATCAATCAGAAACCCCAGAAGCCACCCCATTATTGCATGAGGCTTTGCCAGGAGGCGCACCTATACACAAACCATAACATGCATGTCTTTTGTTTGTTTGCCTCTCTGTACAATTTCCAAATAGCTGGTTTATTTGAGCTCAACCAAATTTATCTTTTCATATTTTTGGCATTTTAAGGCTTGTGTTTGTGAGTTAATTAGGCTTATAGATAAATGTTATATAAATTAGATGTTTCCACAGTAGTTGCCAGCTGGTCAACCTGATGTTAAAATTGATTTCATAAACGTAGTTCATATTGATGTTCTTGTATCATGACATGAATGTTTTTCATTGTTCATAATGAAATGTTAAATGAAAATAGGTCTAATTAATAAATAAAAAAGACAATTCCTAACATGATCTTAACTAAGTTTTATTGATAAAATTCCAATAATCTCCATAGGCTTATGGAAGATGCTACACTAAATATTATTTAAAGCATGTTAATGTGCTAGGTATACATTGGTTATTGTCAAAACAATAATGTTTTCTGATTCACAGATGTTCTTGGTATAAAACTAAAGTAAGAAACAAAATAATGACAATTAATTGCTGCTAATCTCATTGTGTATTAAGCATATTCATGTCTTCAAAATATATAGTCTTCTAAAATGTAATGCTGGGATTGTGCTCCAGATTATTGTAATAAGAGATTCATTTCAAGCCAAAATGAATTCAGACATCAAATGATGATTGTAAGAACTCAAGTGATGTACGTGCTGTGTGTATGCCACTATATTTAGAGATGTTTGTCTTTGAATCACAAAACCTGTTCATGTCTGAATGGGAGGATCCTGAGGGTAGACAAAAATGTCAGTTAACTCAGACCACCCACCCATAGCTTTCTCGTATCCACAGCTTTAACAGCTTTTGAGGAAGTGACAGATTGATCCCACACAGTCATTTCTGAACCATACAAAGTTCAAAATCATCCCAGAGAATAAATAGTGATACAGAGGTGTCATACCCGTTGGCTGTGTAAATGACACAGCAGAGATGGAGTATGTTAGCACTAAGGAAACTGAGATAATCAAAAGCCCTCCTTTACATGTCTGCATGGATACATACGATCAAGAGGAGCCCAACTTCACCACCTCCTTCCCCCAGTGATGGGTGCCGCAACTCACCACAGACGTGCCATGGGTGACCAGGTGCCCTGATTATGACCACATAATGCAGCCTTCTCCCATATGGTGATCAGCTTCTACTACTGGGGACAATTAGTGGGCTGAGCCATTGCCACCGCTCTGAGTGTTGTTGCCTGGCCCTGGAAGGCTGGGGGTAGCAGCACCAAGTTGTATGGTCCCAAAGGCCTGAAGCTTCCCTGCTTCCTGAAGACCAACACCATCCTCAGTGTACAACAGAGACAGATGACACAGAAGCTGCGTGGGCACTTTGAGTAATGAGTGTTTCTACACAACAGCCACCAGTGTGTGTTTAAGACACGGTGCAGGGTTGTATGTTCTACAGAGACAATGCCATAATACACACAGGCATACCTGACAAGCTGAAGCACAATGAGATGATGCAAGTTTTCAGCACAAGCCAGTACCTCCAAGAAGTTTGACATTTCTATGACAGCCAATATCACCTGTCTAACAATAGGGTGATGCCATGATTTGGAGAGGAGTTTCCAGATATGGTGCCCTTGAAGTCTAAGATCATCCTGGTGCAAGTAGAACACTGTTTGTCAGACAACTTAAGACTCTAGAAAGAGCTGTGCCACCAGTGCCTTGCTACCAGCTCCCAAAACTCCAAATGGACCAGTCCTTCCAGGTGTTTCATGAAAACATCTGCAATTTGGCACAATGACTCTTAGTTTAAGCTAAAAGACCATCTATTTTCTATAGAAAGATAAACATCCTGGATGATGTTGCAAATTTCTTCCTACCAAAGAACAAATTAGAAGCATCTTCTGTAGAGGTGATTGGTTAAAATAGCTATTTAATTATTAGTCTAATTGACAATTGTCAAAATAACAATTTAGATGTTACAAAATGTGATTGTGATTGTCACACTGCAGTGTTATGTACTTTTTCTAAGTTTCTGGGTAAAAATATATAACTGTTGACTGTTAACATTCTGTAGGGTTTTAAATATTAGAATATACATGGTTGTTAAAAAATAACAGTACCTTTTTATATTGTAAAGTATTTGATATTCAGATAAGATAGTTAAGCTTAGTGCTATACTACAATATGTTGTCATTAGTCTTTTACTCTGGATGTTCAACAAATGAGGTTTAGAAACCAAAAAATAGAGAGGTAGATAGCATAAAAGGATAATCAGTATTTTGGCCTTAGCCCTCAGAGGTCAAAGAAGACCTAAAATGTACTTCTTTGCCATCTTATGGCTCAATTGAGTCCCTGATCTTCTCCTTAAGGAGATTGTGGGCCACAAAGGGGAGGATATTATGGTATAGAGTGTGCCTAAGGAGAGTCATCAAAGATCTCCCAAGCATTTACAGCAACCTGGTCAAGCACAAGCCATAATTCATCTAGACAGCTGACACTACCAAAAATATTAAGTGGTACTATGCAGTGCTCTGAAGGTAAATTCTAATGACCACCAGAGATGAGAAAGGACAGTCTAAAACTGCTCTCACTTGGTTTTAAACATCCAGTAGAAAAATATAAGAACCGAAACAATGTCATAGTAAAACAAATGTTTCCATAAATTGGCTTATAATTACCTGAATGTTTTTAATTCAGAGTCACTACCATATAAGGAACTATCTGTCCTAAGAAAGGAAAATTTGTTCTTGAGGGAGAATATAGTGGTGAAAGGATCCCAATTTGTTTCTAAATTCCATTTTAAGGTCACTTAACCCCCCGTAAACTTTAGGTGAACTCATTCTTTGCCAGATCATGTGCTAAGCAGTTTCCATTTGTAAGCAATTCTGTTTCTGATAAATGCTGTTTCTGACAAATGCTGTAATAACCCCATGACTATGACATAGCTGGTTAGATAAACTCTGTTCTTCACCTATCTGGAAAGTACCTGACATTTTTAGAAACTGGACCAAGTACTAATATAAACCACTGTGTTCTTGTGCTTGGGGTTGACACTCTTGACTGGCAACAATTGGGGTACTTTCTGCATGCTAACTAAACCTGCTTGTTCCCATTTCGCAGCTTCCAGGAGCATCACTGGCTACTCGTCATAACACCTATCATTACTTTACTTTGAATAGCATAATAGAATATCTTACTTTATGAATTAATACATACTTAACATTTTCTCACTGTCCCTGTTTCCCTCTCCACATAATTTTAACAGTTGTTATTGTTTTCTTTCTAAATAATATATTTCTCCTTTTCTGACCTCTTTATTCGAAAGGCTTGTACCTTCTTTCTTTTTATTTCCTTATACTGTTTTCCTTTTAATTTACATGCATCTTTGACTTGGTGACTCAAATATACCTTGCTGCCTTTAATTTCTTGTGACAAATGATTGAAGTTTAGAATAGTTTATTGCTCTTTATTTTCTTTGGTCTCTGTATAAATAAAAGGTATTACAAACACACAAATATAAATTATCTTAATTCATATCTTTTGATTGCATATCTTAATTATATTATAGAACATAGTTATTAGTGTGGACTTAAAATTATTTAAGAAAGAATATATTCTTCTACAGGAGGTTATTAAAATACTTTGTAACAGTAAAATATGAATAAATATTAACAGATGCATGTTACATACACAAGAAAGTACCACATATTTTATGAAATTAATTAACAATCACCCACATTATGTAATATTTCTTTGTCATTTTTATTGATCACGTAAACATCACTGTGTGTCATTTATTTTTTGGAAACACTGTTTTAATAGGCACTTCTAGGTTAACACTTATATTGGCTTGGCATATTTAGTATAACATTTTGCATGGGCTGTATTTTCCATTGTTGTTTAAAGTTTGGTTTCCATGTAGTAATCAATTTTTGAATTCTTTAACATTTATGACTTTTCTCTTAATCTTTATTTTATTTTGTTTTTTTATTTTTTATTATTTTTTGTTTTTTTTTTCTCTTAATCTTTAAATTTGTTCCGCATTTAATATGTCAGCTCTTGCTATACTGGTTTCTGATTTCCAGGTTATTATTTGTCACAATTTTTCCTTGACCTCCTTCAAGGAAAATTTTGGAAAACCCTCATCAATACTGTATCACCTCACTTTCTCTGCATCTGTACTGGTACACCAGTTGCATGCAATGTGTAGTAGGCTATCTCACTCTGTCCACAATATCTCCTATTCTGCTATCGTTCTTTTCCACACTTTTGTCCTCTTTGCTTAATTATGGGCAATAAATGGTGATCAACTTCTGTTTCATTAAGCCTGTTTCTGACCTTTATAAAATTCAAGAATTTAAATTTTTAAAGAAAGCTATGAAATAAATTAATTACCAATTTTATAATTATGTATATATAATCTAAACTATCATATGCAGTTGAATTAAAATTTAAATATTTAGACAAAAATGTGTAAATTTATACTATTTTTCATAACTTATCTTTCCTCTATGTTTTTATTACATTAGTTTTTCTTGGAGCTTCTGAAGAACATTTTAAAAAATAAAGTGAGGGCAAAGATGTTGTTACCATTCCCCAAAGAATTTCCATGTATATTTTTGCTTATTTTGGGTTTTGAGAACTCCATGAATCACTGGCAAAATTTGACTGTTTTAATTTAAGAGCACAATCTAAATTTTATAACCAATTCAAACTGAATTACTAAAATAAGAAATATAAGACAATCAGACATCTTCCTAAAAGAAGTAACCATATTTTTCCCTGTGCAATGCACAGTTAACTATGTAAAAGGGAGATTATAGAAGCATCACGTGATATAAGTGCAAATATATTTCATCTCAAGATTTTAAGTATATGTCCAAGAGCATATTGTGTTTGAATGCCCCATTGATAGCTATTTAAGGTAATATTTCAACATTTATTTAATGATTAGTGATTTACCACTCACTTCAACTTATAGTATCTCGTTGAGTTTTACAACAATCTCTTGAGATTATTTAGATAAGAATATCATCCAAACTTCTACAACAGAAGAATGGCAGGCAATGGAAGGAACTGCCAGAGTTCTCTTAACAGCAGACATTCTTTTACATTAGTAAGTTAATTACCAATATCAAGTTGATTGTATATATGTATATGATGGTCATCAAAATATTTGTTAGATGTATTAGACACTTCAAAATGACTAATTTTAATTTTTTTCATTATTTCAATTTATTAGTATCTGCATACAGTACATGGCACTTACATTCCCTGTGGGAAGTGGTTCCATGTACATGATAATCCGAACCCCCTCCACCCATGGCTTGATCCACTTTTGTGGTGCATGTTCTCAGTGTACCGTGTTTGCCTTGCTTTTGTGGAGCAGGTACATGTCCAAAAACATCCCAAGCTTTGCATTCTTTGTTTCTTCTTTCCCTAAAATCTATTGAAATGCATTACATTATTTCTAACAAAGTACTTAAATTTTTATTCTTCTTGCCTTTAATAATAAGGAATTTCAATATTGATTTGAAAATTGTATGGTAAACACTCTTTGTGCTTGATATTGTCATAAAGATATGTTCTTAAATCACATAGTTTTCCAAGACAATACACTTTGAAATCTTAATCTGGCAGTGTTCTTTATCAAAGGATCTTCAAAGAGCCCATTAATAGAGTTTCAGGATAAGGAGACAGGATCCAAAATTCTGCCCTGTCTTAAAATACCACGCTTCTGAGAGATATTATACACAATTCTGTGCACATTTTCGAGACCGTTCCCATGGTCTTGTCTTTCTGGAATCACAACACTTACACAAAATCATGGTTCAGATTTTCTTTCAGAGTCCAGAAGCAATTCATAAACCATGACACATTTTTCATGTAACTAGCCTTACTAAATAATATAGCTGATATTTTGCATTTCTCAGGAGTCTCAGGGAACAATATGGCAGTCAACTAGGTCCAGCACTGTGTCCTCAGAGGCAAAGGGGCACCACAATCACTAGCTTCTTAAGGAGAAACAAGCCTACTAGATCATGCTCATGTTTCAAAGGCCTAATTGAAGAGGGGTGTCTTAGCTCGTGCTATGGGAATGCCATCCATTCACTTGTTCAAACATATCTATTGAGCAACTGCTGTTTGGTAGGACTTGTCCTAGAAAGATAGTCAAGGAATAGGCTATTCTCTTCTTGTAGGAACACAAAACAAGAAAAGTGTTCATAGAAAAATGAGATGGAATTCTTGGGCTGGATTTATTCAGACCTGTTGGAAAAATTCAGAAGTAGAATTGGTGAAGCAAGGCTGTGAAGGCAGGAGGGAGAGAATTAAAATGATAAAACGTAAGGGAATAACAAATGTGAGCGAAAAGAGAATGTTCTAGTAAATGGGAGGTTCCAGTGGGGACTTTCTTGCATGTCAAATCTCACTGAGAAATGATAGCACACCAATCCTAACAGGACTGTCACCAGTAGTGTGGCTGACATGCAGCATCATGCATCCAATTTAACAGCTATGTTAACCTCCTTCCTTAGTCATCAGCACATAGGTGTGTGACCTTGACATGTACCATCATTACACTGTGGAAGAAGGAAGGGAAAGAAAAAATGATGAGAAGTGAAAAAAATGGATAGAAAGCTCTTGCAGGTAAGGAGGGGAATGAGGATTTGAAGGGAGTCTAAAGGAAAGGGAAAAAGAAAGAATCTAGTTATACCATGTACATCTACAAACTCTCTGTAGTGAATGTGGTCATTGTGAATCCCTCAATCATACCAACAAAGTTAATTAAAAATTAAATGTATTTCTCCATCAAGAAAATGACTTATCATTCCAGGTGCACACACACACACACACACACACACACACACACACCATATAGTAAACATTATCACTTTCACATAAAAAATACCTTCACTAAATACATAGAAAGCATTTATAGATATTTATTTTCTTATAGACTTTCATAAGAACTACAGTATATAAAGAAAAATATTAAGTTTACATATAGAATTTCATAGGTTTTTACAAAAAGAATGGACATGGATAAACAATTTTAAAATCAAGAGGTCTGTAAAATTGAGAAGATCTGTACATTCAAAAGGTTTGGTACAAGCCAATTTTGCACACAGACTGAGTTGTGTTATAATCACAACTTGAGTGACAGCTCAGAACATGACATGAGTGCTAAAAGATTTGACCTTCATTCTGTAGGTGATGGACAGCCTCAGATTGTCGCAGCCTACGGACAGCATGACAGCATTTGCATTTTTGAAAGATCATTCTGCCAGCAGCATGAGAGGAGAACAGGAGGCGACAAGACTACCGACGAGGACGCAGTTCTGTATGGGTAACAATTCATACAAAGACTTTGAAAGCGGACTTGAGCTAATGTAAAAAATTATAGAAATGAAGTAGTTTGAAGAATAAGATTTCTAAAAAGTGAAGTTGATGATTGTATTAAACTTGAAATTCACTTATTAATTGAATTTTACAGGGAGATAATTAGGACACCCAGCATTAAATATTCAAGATTTTAAATTTTGGGTGCAAGACAAAAGCATTCGGGTAGAAAGAGGAAACGACAGACAGGATTGAAACATGTGACCATTAGGACTAAAGAAACATCAATAAGAAGAAAACTCAAAAGCAGCAGTAGGGGGCTGGGGAGATGGCTCAGGAGCATACGCACCTGTCTAGCTAGAGTGAAGTTTGATTCCTACTAAAAAAAAAAAAAAAAAAAAAAGCACTGATTTTGGTAGGAGAAAAGTCCTCCAACTTCAAGTCTCTAAAAGGTTAAAGAAAAAGATCCCCTTGGAACAAGAGAATAAAGAAAGGGAGGGTTAGAAAGAAAGGATTAAAAATATTGGAGTGATATCAGTAAATCAAGCTTTTATTATTTCATTTGTAATTGTGTTCTTTACACAAAAACAAATTGTGACCCCTCAGTATTGTTTTCATCATTCATTCTTTGCCATTATTTGTTTCCCATATTGTAACTGACATAACAATATATGCATACACATATATGAATTTGCATGTAGATATTTCACAATCATAAACAATATATATGTGTAGATTATATCACACACTTCTGCTAATATGGGATAATAAAATTTAGGGCAAAAGAATGAATATATATTATACAATGGTAGATAATTTGTTTTATTTTAATTTCCATTTCTTTAATGGCAAGAAAGATTAAGGATTTTTTCACATACTTATGGGCCACATGTATTTCTGAAATGTGTTTATTTATTGATCATTTTTGACCTAGTTCATTCATTCGCTTTCTTTCTTTCTTTCTTTCTTTCTTTCTTTCTTTCTTTCTTTCTTTCTTTCTTTCTTTCTTTCTTCTTTCTTTTCTTTTCTTTCTTTCTCTTTCTATTTTTGTATTTAGTACACAGTCTACAGGGTCTCACTACACAGATCAGACTTGTGGTGATCCTTCTTGTTTTTCAGTCTCCCAAGCGCTTGGATAATAGGCACGAGCCACCTTGCCCAGTCTCAATCACCATGTCATGTGCCCAAGGGGCAGAGTCGGAGCCACAGGACAGGAATCAAACCCCAGGCCCTGTGTCTGCTTAAGCAGGCACTTTAATTCGCTGAGCTAACAGGTTGACCTTGAGATTTTTAAGTATCTAAAATTTTCAGTTTTTCATATATTCTAGATATTAATCCTTTGTTTGAAGTGTAAACTCAATGTATAAATAAATTAAAGAGTAAAATAAAAGAAATAGAAAGCAGGGGAATACATTTCTCACAAATAGGAAAGGGATCTGGAGCTGGAGGGATGTAGGAAGAAGGGAGAGAAGGGAATACCAGGAGAATTAGGATGCATATGTGAGGACACTGACTCCCTACAAAGCATGTGACCATTATGCACTGCAAACATTGACTAACAAAAGTAAAAACTATTTAAAAAGTCATATGTGCAGTTATTTGTATATGTAAGGGCACATGAAACACATGAACAAGAGAAATGCAAGCACAGTGACAGCCGCTTGCAGGGACCCTTGTGGAAAAGTGACACCAGAAAGGGTGAGGACTAGTGATCAGGATAAGGTGTGCAACATGCAGTGGCAGCAGTAGGTGCTCAGCTGCGGTGTGTGCTGTTCTGGAGGAGGCACTTGGGCCACAGACAGCATGAACTCTGCATGCAGAGGCCAGCTCTGCCACTTGCCAGCACCGTAACTTCTGGAAAATCAAATCCCTTTACCCTGGTCTGTTTGTCTTAGTGAGGGATTATATTTCCTAATTTATAGTGCATTTGTGGTTATTAAATTTTAGCTCATTGTAAGAACTTAGAAATAACATGATTCATAGCAATTAGTCATCAAATTTTAGTTGTCATTAATAAAAGGATGGGTGCATTATTTCTACTATTATCATGTGTAAAGATACATTTAATATTTGAGGTGATATAAAGAATGTTTCATCATTTGATCTTTGTTCATTTTAAAATCCTGGATTAAATGAGAGTTCTGACCATTTTTTTTTAATGTGTTTGGTACAGGGTCTTGCTACAGAGCTCAGACTCCTAGACATCCTCTTGTTTTTAGCCTCCCCAGCACTGGGATTACAGGTGTACGCCACCACACCTAGACTTGGTGGCCAGCTCAGAATGCCTGAGGCAGGGGGTGGGAGTGGCGGCAGGTGCAGCATGTGGTGCTGGGAATCGAACCCTGGTCCCTGAACTTGCCTAAGCAGGCACTTAGTCCACTGAGTTATCTTGTCAGCCTCTGAACGTGGTCTTAAGACTTGGTTTCAAGAATATTGTACTAGAGCACTGCAAATACATTGATATATGGGCTTCTTCTGTGCACCAATATCGAAGTGCTGGTACTTGGTGTTCAGTGACTTGGGAAAATCTGTTTACCTCCCAAGATGCTCAAAGGCGTTGAAGATTTCCATAAGGAATTTTAGAAGTTGAAATATTGTAGGTATAATACAATCATAGTATTGGATTTTGTGAATATATGATAAACTTTCAATGAATTTTGGACTGTGTACTATTTTTATTCTATTTGGTAGTTCAATTCTCTTTTTTAGTGTTAAAAGGTTGCCTTCTATACCAACATATTTGCTCTGTGTGTGTACATAGGTACGTATGTGTGTGTTTCTTTATGAGACAAATTTTAAAAAGATTTCCCAATAGAAATTTTTTTGAATTTGATTTGCAAATTAATGTAAATGTAATTATAATATAATGTGTACTATAGGAAAATATGTGTTGTTGAATATTTAATTTCTTGCACTACATGAGTGTGATTGTGGAATGTAGACCTGGAAGAGAAAGCCTTATATTTTTCTTTTTTCTTCCTGTTGTAGACACTGGTTAAGTATAAGGACCAAACATTATCATGTTTTCAATGATTGTCAGAAAGTTTCATCCAATGTAGGTTATAAAATATCTGACAATCAACTACAGAAATACTAGGACAAGTCACTTTATAAATACAAGATAAAATTAGCTAAGGATTAAGGTTGTTTCATATATAGGTTGAGTTTAAGGAGACTCAGGACTACTAATATTTATTTGAAATATGTTAATTTTCTACAGATATATGCCTTTTAATTATAATTTCAAGTAGCTGTCAAGTACAATATTTTAATACTGCATATACAAATTTCAGATTTTTTTTTCACTTAATCCACTGAGGGACTGGGGATTGAAAATTTCAGAATGTAAAGTAACATATACAATTATTCCATTACATTCAAACTGATATGATTTGTTTGTAATTGCATATTTAGATTTGTAGAGCTAGTGAAGGGGAAAATTAAAATTTTAAATAAAATCCTGCCCTTGACGCCAGCCAAGACCAGGCCTGATAACAGAACACTCCTTCCTGTCTTCACTGCCTTTGTGTGACTGGTGGCCTTACAATGTAACTTTATATATAACAGTACACTTCTTCCTCTGTGTAAATCATGCTTGTTAACTGATGATCTTGCAGTGTAATTTGAGATGTTTAAACTCCCTTAGCAACTCATGATGTCACCCTACCCTCCAGGCATAATGTGTGAAATCTACCTTTGTACCTCCCTCCTTCCCCTCCTTCTAAAAGTCCTAGAACTTTGGTGATGCGACTACATTGGGACATTCCAGTCAAGCACACTGCTTTAATAAGCAGTTCCCTAAACCTTCTTGCTGCCCCATGTTTGGTAACATTTCTAGGCCCTCTGACCAGGAAAACCATGATTATTGCTTATTTCACTGGCTGAGGCCTGGTGGCCAAAGCAGGACCTCTCCCTGCTCCCTGATGGGAAGGTATGTCCTCCAGCCTTTTCTTGGAGTGTCCTTGGAAGCCCAGACCAGAATCCCCTGGTCATTGACAAAGATGCTCATCAGACCCAAAAGAGGGATTGAGTCTTTGGATAAGGCAAGACATAGGGAGGAGGGGAGCCACAGTCATTCTTTCAGTTGGTCCTGCTGTATCCAAGTAGGAGAGCCTGATCACCTCTCTTTTGTTATTAGTTAAGGCCACCCATGAGTGAAGAGGGTTGGAATGTTTAACTTGTGAATCCCTGCTGAATGAGTAATTGGTGGAGAAAGCAGTGGGTTGGTTTGGCTATGGAGCTTAAATTTGTCAGATTTCTATGGTTCCATAGATGAGTCTAAGAGGATAAGAGGCAACTCAACATATGTAATAGGTGTTTGACTCAGTACCTTGGCATACTGGGCATTGACCTGGTGTAGAGATTATACTCACCTGCCTATTACCTGGAAAGATCTTTGTACCCAGCAGGGGAGCAGCCAGAGCCAAAAGCATTTGATTCCTCAGTTGAAGAACATCCACCCTTTGTCTGCTGCTCCACCATTCAAGGGTAAACCACACACACTGTAGGGAGATAGAATGGGCTCAAGCCAGAGTGAACCCCAAATCCTATACCGTAAGCTTAAAAACTTCAAAAGAGGATTACCTGATGACTTTGGAGTAAAAATGAAACCTCAAATGTCTTCCATGAAATTGACTGGCCAGGTCTATGCCTGGATTGCCTGCCCAAGGGATGTCTCAAAGTTGAGACGTGTAGCAATCTGGAATGACATAACAGGCCCCAAGACTGGCCACCCTGACCACTTCCTTGATCTTGATTGCTGTGTTCACCAGAGTCAAATCCTGCTGCTTTGCCTCTGTGCCTGTGCTCTGTATGATGGAGGGACACCTCTGATGATCAAAACAAATTCCTGCAATCACTGAAGACCCTCTCAGCCTGCCCTAAGTCAGAGAAACTTTACCCTATCCTACCTGAAGACTCTGAGTCTGACTTGATCCTGCCATACATTTGTGAGCCCCAAACTGTCCAGCAGGCCTTGCTGTCCCCATATTATATCCCCAAGTGCCAAAACCAGAGCCACATGGGGCCACCCTTATAAAGTCAATGCTGTCACAGTTGACACTGCTGCTATGACTGACACCACTTCTACTACAGGCAGCACTGCTCCTGTAGCTAGCACCATTGGCACAGACAAGGCTGCTCCCATAAGAGTGAGAACTGCCCCTGTTGGCCCTAGCTGATGTCACCACAATCAAGCGTGTCTCAGGACCCACTTCCATCTTCACCTGCTCCAATTGCAATCCCTAGTGGCTTCTTGGATCCATCAGTTATTCTTGAGTCATTGTATCCATGCTGCCTTCCACAATCTCTGTTCCAGAATTTCTCCTGTTGCCTAGAGGCCTGTGTGCTACCCATCATGCCCACTGCCTGCCCTATGCTGCCTCCAGCCCACCTTGAGCCTCTTGGTGACATTGTAGGCTCTGTAGTTCCATTGCCTACAAGAGCTGCAGTGCCTTCTGAACCCCAGACTGATTCCTTGTCAATTACTATCAGTATGGACAGAAACTCTGATAGTCTTAGCAGCCATTTCCTCCATTCTGCCACTGAGCCCAAGCCTCCAGGACGTCTCTAGCTGCTGCTTCATGTTTACCCCAGAATGCAGGGAGGCACACCCAACTGACTGCCCTTGAGGTATTATCAGCCATGTAGTTCCACTAATATACTGAACTGGAAGCACCACAATCCTTGGAAAATCCCTAGGCAGGTACTGACCTCCTTACATCTATCTTCCAGACTCTCCTGCCAACATAGAATGACTATCAGCAGCTCCTTTGGACCCTATTCAATGCTGAAGCATGCTGTTGCATTCTAGACAGGGCCCAAGCCTGGATGAAAG
>NW_004524767.1:3076397-3078248 GCF_000260255.1 Octodon degus | reverse complement strand
GAAAGCTGCTTTCTTCTGCTTGTGAGCTGAGTCTGTCAGTCAGCCCATAATTGCCTTGAGTGAGGGGACACAATGATGATTCATTTACCACAAAATATTTTGTGGCATTTTTTTTTCCTTACAAACTAAATAGAAAAACTAACTCTAAAATTTTGTTTTTCTTGTGAATATAAACTCTTAACTTTACAACAGAACAGGCCTCCTTAAGATTTATTAATTTTAAATTTAAAATTATCCCACTTGTTTAATTATATGATTTAGGGAAGCAATTTGAATATAATAGAAACATTCCAAAGTAAAAATAATATTTATATCATAGGAACATTTACTATATGCTGAAGTTAGTGTGAGTCCATGTGCATGTGAGTGTGTGTGTGTGTGTGTATGTGTATATGGCTTATGGTGATTAGATGATATAAGGGTTAATTTGCTGACCACAGTGCTCTCTGGATGCATTGGTCAACTCTGAAGGCAAGACAAGGCTGCTACTGAAGTCATTTGGCTCTGATTTCAATTCCAGAGCAATAAACTGCCAATTTTCTTTTTTTAAGTACCAGGGATTAAAACTCAGGCCCTTGCACTTGCCAGCCAAGCGCTTATTCTACTGAACTATCTCCCTGGTCCAGCTGCCAATTTTAGAGATCAGATAGCAAGATTCACTGCATGGACTGTCTCTGCTCTAACTTAGCAAGGTCTTGCGCATCTTCGTGATTTGTACTTCATTTGTTCCCTGCATTTTTCTGCATACCCCATGAATTTGTTGAAAACTTAATAACACTGGGATCATAGGAAGTATTTGTCTTTGCTCCAAGAGCTCTGACCTTCCTGGATCCCCAAAACCATCTTATATTGTCTCTTTTATTTAATTCTTTGCCATAAGCTCACCCATAAGATTGTGGCCTGATTAGCTCCCAATACTTCATTGTGATTGTCTGGAGTTCACTGCTCTGTTTGTTGTGTTTAGAGTAAAAATTTTTGTTTAGTAATTATTTTTGTTTAGGAAGAAATTTGTCTAGCAAATAATACAAAAGAAATATTTTTATAGGGAAGATTAAATTTTACCCAAACCAAGCATTTCCCAGCCATGCACTGCCTGGCCTCTGGTGATGATTCAAAGGGTAAAATTGTCAGGATTGACTCCCACATCTTGAGGTTATGCTGCGGCTAAGACCAAGACTGATTTGTCAAGGAGCAGAGGGGCAGAACTGATCTAGATCTCACTGGTGACTTGTGCATGAAAATCAAGGAGCATGTTTCAGGATCCAAGAAAAACAGTAGAGATTACTTTGCTAAGAAGGGAGAGGGCAGCATATAGATTTGTATTTTGAATTCTTGGTTAAATTTCATTGAGACTTGGAGAATAACAATTATTCATGGTGCAATTATTTATGAACTTGTGGTTTTATCCAGATAATTTCCATGATCCTACCCATATTCAGGAAATAATTTTGGTCATGTTTTTCTCGTTTTCTTAATTATGCTTTTAAAATGTAATGTAAAAACTGTATTATGTTCCACTTACTATAAAAAGCAAGCATTATGTAAATAAGCTACTACTGTCCTAATATATAATTGTCTGTGTGGTTTTTTAATAAATATTAATATTATACCATGAAGAAGCTTATGGAAAAATTCTTCTGAACAAATTCTAGAGTTATAGTCATCAGAACATAAATGTGTTTGTAATATGTTTTACATACACTGCCCATTGCATTCGTAACATTTTTTAAAACTTCACATAGTAAATCAATATTAATTTGTTGTGATTTTTCTTTCTTATCCATAATTTTATTGAGAGACAAATAGAAATGAGACAGTTTCAAATTAAATTGGTAGGACAATTTCAATAAT
>NW_004524767.1:3071998-3074318 GCF_000260255.1 Octodon degus | reverse complement strand
ACTGTGTGCACGCTGGTACTCTTGCACCCACGTTATGGCTCCCTGGTCTATATGCATTAGCCAAGTAACTTAACACCTATTTGCTTCAGTTTTCTCAAGGATGTTTAACTCCAGTTAACGAAGAAAGTGCATACTTTGTTAGTAATAATCATTGGGATGATATTTTCTGTGCCTTGTATCATTCTCATGGTTGATAGGTTGATTTATGTAGTCATTTATTCAACAACAAAGTTGTTGATACATAGTTGCTTATACGCTATTGTATACTGACACAGCATGTAGCTGCTTGTTATTATATACTGTGGACTACATAATGTTAAAAAAGATACTTTCAGAGTTACTGTAGTTGTCATTCTAGATGCAGAAACAAGATGCTATGAGAGAACAAAAATGGGTGTCTAACAGTGTAGGCAGTTTGCAAAGCAAATAAAGTGCCTGCGTTATGTGGAAAATGATGCGGAATCCAGTAGATTAATAGAGAAAGAATATTCCTGACTGAGAAAAACCACATACCAAATATTTCAATGTATGTGAAATATGATTCATTCAGTAAAAGTAAATTGTACTTGATGAATGAGTGCAGGGAATACCCCATGAGACGGCAAATATGGAAGTGGAAGAAACGAGGCCATGAAAACCTTTGTGTGCTTGTTGTAGTACCATAGGTTTTACAAAAAAGGACAAAAGTAGTAAAAATTCATGTTTTCCTTAGAAAGCAAAGCAGGATAATGCATTACTAGTTTAGACCAATTATTAGTAATTCTTTCAGTATTTCATGCTGTATTTAAATTCTTTAAGAATTTTCCTGAATTGGACTTGATATTTGTTCCACTGACTTCTGTATATATTAAGTGTAACTTTTAGCTAAAACAAGAGGTCAATTTATAGAAGCAGGAAATGAGAGCAGTTGGGAATATTAACCTCTTGCAATTGCTTTCTAATGTATTTAATCTTCAGTATTTGGAAAGTGAAGAACAATGTGTTTAAAGCATATAGACACTGTATTTTCAACTATGTAAAAACATTAAGGAGTTTTGCTAACAATCTGAAATGAAAAACAATTAAAAAAATAGGAACCCCAAACTAGAGGATGAATAATAAATGGAAAGGGAAGAGATTCTACTTTATAATAAAGAAAGAAATAAGTGAATAAAAGAAATAATTCACTTTTGTAACAAAAGATGATATAAAATATTGCAAAGGTATAATCAGTACACAGAAGGCATGTGCTACTCTGCGTGGTAGGGAAATGCAGGTAGTAATTATTCAAGCAAATAAATTTCAACTATGGAAATTATATCTCAATATCTGTGTTTTAAAATGTGCTTACACTCATATGTCAGCCCTCCTCTGCTCCCAAGGAGGCCTCTGGCTGCTTGAAGGAGGTAAAAATGTGCACGAGGAGGGAAGGAGACTCAGACCTATGCATTTAGGTTTGTGCTGGCCACAGGGCTCTGTGGCGGGTTGTTTGGAGTCTGGCCCCACTGATGGAGCATAAGAGTTAGAGAGTAAGGCTTAATCCCCTCCTCAGCCAAGAAGTTACTGTACATGACATTCCTGCATGTGGGCTCCACACGGAAGAGATACGACAGCTGGATGCCCAGCCAATGTCAGCTTCGCTGGATCAGCATTGTCTCATGGTAGAAACAATGGTACCCATCTGGACACCTCAAATCTAGAAAAGTCAGCATCAGCTGGGAAAATAGGAGATAAAATAAGCCCATTTAACACAAACTTGCCTCACCAATATATATTCGATGGGCTGTGTTTTGAAGGGGCTTAAAGCTATTCAACATCAGATGGGAGAAAAAGCTACTATATATTTTATATGAATATTCATCTTGCTTTGCAATGACTATGTGTGAAGTCTCATTACACTGAAGTGACCAGGAACTTTCAGGGAAAACCTCCCCCTGGCTTCTGCTTGACCACGCTCAGCCCCAGTCCATCTTCTGCCTTCAGACAGCTGCTTCGTGACCCAGCTGGCCTTCACTTCAGCTCCTAAGTCCAGAATTTGGGACACGTTTCTGAGTCTAAGATCCTACTGCCTTACATTTCTCTTTTAAAATTGATATGGAATGCCTGTACATGTTTTGAGTAATAATTTCAAAAATACACAATATGTAAAAATTGGGAAAATCATTTATACATGTTGGGAACATACATATGCATCTCTCCCATTTACTTTAAACTGCTACATTAAGGCTGGCCAAATAGCTGAGCAGATTAAAGAGCAACCTGGCACAGGTGTTGGGGGTTCAATCCCTGGGCCTGCCAAGCTGGCCCCGCCCAGGTCATGCTGAGACTGCAATTGAGACTG
>NW_004524767.1:3065579-3071898 GCF_000260255.1 Octodon degus | reverse complement strand
TATTGTGCATTTTACTTTGACTAAATTTAATATTTTGTTCATAGTCTTTAGACTATTGTCTTACACAATTGTAGATAGGTTTTATTCATTTTTGAGCAAGTCATCGTAACTAGTTCTTAAAAGTAGTAGCTATTTGTATGACATCCCATGCTTTTTGTTTAATCTTTTTAAAATTTGTAGTTTTTAATTTATAATCATATATAATAATTTAATGTAAAAATACTTTAAAATGTATTTTATCTGAAAAATTTTAATCTATAGTTTGAAACAGGTATTGTTTTTAAGTATATTTTTACTATAGCAAGCAGTGCTTGTATTCTAAATATGTATGTACAAGTGAGCTGATGGAGAGTCACACTGTCTACCAGCATTTGCAGCTGTGTCTGCAGTTTCATGGTTGTTGCTATCTCAGTGATCAGAAATGATTCACAAGGCTCACCTTTCCTGATCCTCTGGCTTTGGAGAAGGTCCAGAGTCCATATTTGATGTGGTGAATAAGGCGTACAAAGGCTCACCATAACGTTATCTGAGCTTTATTTTTCATTGGCTGGACTTCTGGAGCATTACCAAATATTGTCTCACTCCTTCTAAAGAGGACTTATAGAGCTGCTTTGAGAAGTAGAAAATATCATGTGATAAGTGTGTTCAAGGAAGGAGGAGTTTTGAGAGGGACTAATTACAGTGTATTTTACCATAATAAATTTGGAAAAATTTAAACACTATTTTTGATCACTCTTGTTATTTCAGTATGGTAGAAATTGAAAAATTTCATATTTAAACTGTCCTTTAATATTTAATGATGCTAATTTTTTAAAGATGTTGATTGGAACAGGGAGATTGCTCAGTGGAATAAGTGCTTGCCTGGTCCTGAGTTCTATCCCTGGTACCACCAAAAAATAAATAAATAAATAAATAAAGATGTTTATTGATATAAACAACATGCCAATCCATTTTTTACTGTTCTTTCCTGCCTATAACCTGAAAAATATAGCCATAAGAATTACTAATTTTTTTTAAACACATAGTCAATGGATTGCAAAACAAATAGAAGTGTATATATAAAAACATTGGATCAAAAAATTAGACTATCCACACAATAGACTGTTAAAGAACACAGGCTTTGATAATATTTATGTTTACAGGATCATGTGCATTACCTTTTACTATTTTCTATTGCATTTATGTGTTACTACAAATTTTTGAATTCATACAAATTAGTCATTTCATGAATATTTAGAACACCATAAAATAAAAAATCAATTTTTTTATGGATCAATTTTCCCATTACCAGAAATTTCTAATATTGATATATTTAAATAAGATGGTGATAGAATGTTCAGGAAAGCAAATGAGGACAGAGTGCACTCCATGAAGGCCATTGTGGCATTTTCATAGAACACTAAAGTTGGTACAGATCTATACACTCATAAAAAATTGATTTGTTTTTAATCTTAGCTTCTGTATCTTTCTAATAATTCATATTCATTTAATATTGTGTAAATGACAAATCTTTTGAATTTAGAGATAAAAAATAATTGGATGTACTGAATACAGCCAGCCTAGTTATTTAATTTTAAGAAAATATTCTGAAAAGATGATCTACTTCTTTTTTTTGTATGTTCAGAACTAGAATAATTCAAACAAATGGGTAGTAATTTAATATTTTTAAGCTATTTACTCCAAAATTATGTAAAGCTACAGTGGATTACTACCATAGAATATGTAACAAATAATTTCAAATTCCAATTTCTTTTGATATATTCTCAAACTTACTGTTATATGATATAAAAAATACTATACAAAATTTGGCTATTGCTAAATTATACTCTGAAATAATTTCATACTCTGGTATAATTTTATTTCAATCACTTTAATAAAATGTATTCACGGTGCATTAATAGTATTGGATATGAAGAGCACTGCATGAGTTAGCATTATAGTTTTGTCTGTCTTTATCACCAATTTAGCCTTTTTATAAACTCAAGGAAAATAGGGAAAAGGAGGAGAAAGCTCTTAGGCTGTCAAGATTAATTGCACTGCCAGTGTTGTTAATCTCTCTCCATTCAAAAGAGCACAAAAAGAAAGCTCCTAAGACAAAATTCAGATGAAAACGTTGTTCAGAGTCTTAAAAGTACTCATGGAGTTATTGATGAAGTCCTAATACCCACTCTTCAAGGATAATTTCTTAATGTTTAAACTTCAGAGTACCCTGAGAAGAAGCTTTTTGGAATCAAGCTGTGGACATCTGGAGCCAGCGTTTTCTGTTCACAGTGTTAGGTGAAGTGTGGGTGGATGTCAGCATCTTTTTTCTTTAGAAATGTTTAGGAACGCTACTGCACAATCCCTGTGGGACAGGCAGATTCCTGTAATTAAGCCCCACAAACCCTCTTATGGCAGGCAACAGGGAATTTACACCCAGAGCAAGTGAAAGGCTGTATTTTCAGGGACCATTTCTTTAGTGAGTAACAAGAGCAGTGAAATAATAGGGTCTTTTATTTATAGAGTCCCTTAGTTCAAAGAACTCAAAGGACGCAGCAGTCATGATCTCATTAACACGCAAAGCAGCTCTGTGAGAAAACATGGAACCAAGAACAATATTCTTCAAACAGAAAAACTTGGATGAAGAAAGTTGTGTGTGAGATCCAATTTTCTTCTTGTCCTTATGAAAAGAGAGGAGCAGAGGGAATGCAGGACTGTGAGATCACAGGCCCACAAAGCAATCTGCTCAGTGCGCCCCATCAGCCAGCTGTGGATGCAGCTTACTCAAGGTGTTTGTGGCTGGCCTTTGCTCCTCTTGTAGCCAACTCCTAGCTTCCACAAGACATGGGCGTTTGCTTTAGGTAAGACAAAAGCAAATCATTGTACACTTTCTAACAATGCTTCAGACCAGTTTAAATATGATTTTGACATCATGGAGAAGTTTCAGTTATGTATACTGCCCTGGATGTGTTTCTGTCATGATCCTAAGGGGCCAAAGGCAGTGGTAGCCCTTGATTATGATTACATGTCAGCTTAGGACATATTGCCTTAGAGAACAAATCAGAAAGGTTTAGGAAAGTTTGTAGCATGTGATTCACTGAGGGACTCAGGTTCATGTACTTTCTGTGCATTAGAGAAAACAGGTGTGAATCCCAAGCTAATGCTACCCACAAAGGGCAAAAGATAAAAAAGCAGAGTATTAATAAGTAGTTGCATTTCATTAGTTTGAGAGAAGACTTAAAATTTTTCACCAGAATAGATTAGCTCATGCTAAAATTCTCTGTCTTGAACTGATTGTTACAAAATAATAATGGCTGGGCAGTTTCCTTCCATCTTCCCTTGGTGTGCTTCCTGCAGGCAGCTGAAACTCATAGCTACTTAAGCTTTCCAAGTGGCTGATTCTTAAATCTAAGAGACAATGCATGCCATTGAAGATCTCCATTTAAATAGTAAGTTTTTTTTTGTCAATTGCAAAAGTTAAGGCTAACTCCACATTGATGAATCAAAATTTACGTTTGAAAAATATTTTGCTAAGATAAGAGCACGTGAACTTATAGTAAATAAATATATATATCATAACCTATGGTGTTTGATGTATTTGTTAATTGGAACACTGATTTTAGAATTCTCTGTCTCTGTAAATGTCTCAGTATTTCTTCAGTTTTCCTAAGTTGTAAAATGACATTAAATGCAATTTGTTCATCTATAAGTTGATTAGCAGTTGTATAAATGCTAGCATCCTATCTTCCAACTATTACTGGTTTTTCTGTGGAAAGCAAAGCAACCATTGGGAAAGAATGATTGCGAAGGAACATGTTGAGTTTTTTTTTCAGTAGTGTGGAAAAATTCATATGAAAATTTATTTCATTTATCTGCTTATTATTTTATATTTTAGGGAAGGGTCTACAGGGTGTTCAGAGTCTCACTACAAGAAACTCTAGTGATCCGCCTGTTTACAGCCTCCCAAGAGCTGGGATTACAAGCATGCACCACCACACCCAGTCTTAATGGCCATCTCAGTGTGCCCTGAGGGTGGGGCCAGTACAGCAGGTCTGAGATTGAATCCCTGGCTCCTGTGCCTGCTTGCAGGCACTTTAATTGGCTGAGCTGTTTGGCCAGTCTATAAAATTTAAATTTTGTTAATCTAAAGTGACCTAAATCTAACCTATCTCTTTTCTACTGGAAAGCTGCTGGGGCAGTTAGCAATGTGCCACTGCACAGGGTTGACTGAATCCCTCCTGGCCGCATAGTGCCATGTATCACAATGAGGATTCAGATTGGTTCCTCTACAGGGCCCTTCTGGAACTCCAACAATGTGCCAAACACAGGTGCAGAAAAATATTGAAATCATTTGGCAGAGAGGACATCTCAAGCATTGCTAAGACAAATCCGTTTCTATCTCTTCTTTGGGGGAGTTTTTATGTGGTCTTTCCTTTGCTTTTCATTGCCATAAAGTAACTTTAGATCTCTATATTATGAAGCCTGTCTACAGATTACTGTTTATGGTTACTGAGTATAAAAATTACTCCCTAATGTGGAAAACCTTCAGAGAGAGCTGAAAACCTCTGAGCTACTGCAGTATGCATCATAGCTCTAAAAAGTTGGCAAGATTGAACCTAAGAATTGTATGCTTGAAATTCAACTTTACTTTTGCTCCAAGGATGTTAGCATTAAATGAGATGATATATTTAACATGTCTAACACATAGCTCATGTCAAAAAATATTAAATTCATTTTTCTATTACCTACCCACAGGAAAGCATGACAATGAATCGTAGTCTGAGTAGGTGCAACTTTGACATGAAAGGAAGTGGTTGCTTGTAATTTATGTAAAAGAAATCCCCATAAAATAACACATTTTAATGCTAAAATTTCTTTGCATAAACACAACTTAAAGAAGAAAGATATGATGCATTGTTTCCTTTAAAACAAAAGCATTTATGCTATATGATTTCACATGAAGAGCACTTTAGGAGACAGGGTAACCAAAATGATTACACTGGGCAAAATTAAATTACAATAAGTTGTAATATTTATACTCTTAATATAAAATATTCCTAGGTGCACATGGCTTTGGTACCAACTATTATACCAAACTCCTATAGGAAAATATTGAGAGATTTTGTGTGAACTCTTCTCATAGGCTTTTTGTCTTACAGATATAGAACCTGTCTCAATCCTTATTAATTCAACCAAATGGTCTTACATCTGTCAACATGACACAATAATATTTCTTTTGAACTAAAAAACAAGCACTGGCCATTACCCATGAGGTAAAGCAACATAGAAGATTCCTAGGCAAACACCTTTCTTACCTAATTTTCTTTCTGTGGGACAGAATTCTGGAGGCCGTGAAGCTGAGGCCCTGCTCGGCAGCACTCACCAGGCATCTGCGCGGGCGCCTGAGGAGCGCGGGGTCTGCGTTGGGTCAGCCCAGCTGCCTGTCTCGTGAGCACCTGCGTAGTTCACAGCGCTTCATCCAGGCTAAGGAGAGAGCCTCTAGAGAGACTGTGGTGGGAGCCAGGACTTCGCAGCGCTGCCTAGGGAAGTGGCTGGGATCTGGTGATTAAGAGACCCAGGACAAGCCCGGGCCCCTTGTGTAGAACTGTCACAGCGCCCAGGAGATGCGGACCTCATGGATGAGCCCACTCTCGTAACTCATCGGGATGTCACATCCTGGGTCTCCTGGACTCAGGGTGTACTTTTATTTTGCTTTTTCTTTCTTTCTTTCTCTTTTGATCAGGTCAAGTTCCCTCTGTAGAGCTAGTTCTTCTCTTACCCTCTCACCACTCACATTTAAAATAAACTTTTGGAACAATTTCTGGCTTTCTTACTCAGTTTTTTGTTTGAGACAAGGACCTGGACTTCTGTTTAATGAGTCAGTTTTAGAAGATCTATCCAGCAACACGATGACAGTAAACATCACTTCTGTTTTAATTATAGAAGAAGCATGCAAGCGTCTTTGCTGCTATTTCTTCCTTTAGTTGAAAGTCACTAGATTTAGTCCCCACATCAGAAAGTGAGCACTGGAGGCTGGGGCCAGCTCACCACACTCGCTTAGCAAGATACTAAACATTTCCTTGGTATTCAGAAGGTCACATGCAAGCACACCTTATATAAATTACATTGCCCATCTAAGTGGTGAAAGCACTGTGACTTAATTCAAACTCCTTGGAATCAAAATGTGGCTGTAGAGTAAACTGCCTAATATAATACTGAATTGAGAAGCCTAAAGGGTGCTGTAATTTAAATGCTTAGGGCTTTTTAAAAGTAAAATATTTCAGACCCAGTCCTAGCCCAGGTCAGGTGAGTGTGTGGAGAGCTTCCTGCTACCCTGCGC